>NW_007579968.1:0-33430 GCF_000690725.1 Stegastes partitus
TTTTTTCCAAAAATTCAAACTACTCCTTCGACTAGTTTCAGTATTAACACGTGTGCATGGTGAGTAGTTGTAGTTGTATATAATGTATTATTCCTGGCATGTCAGCTCAGGCGGCTTGTTCACCAACAATGACAAAAATATTTCTTCTGACTAAAAAGGAAACAGTTTTATAGAACAATGAAACGTCAAATTAAAGCCCGAAAAAGCAACTACTCAATATTAAGGCTCATATCTCGTTTTGAAAACCACAGTTTATAAAACTGCTTCACCATCACGTAACTGTTGTTGAGATTTCAGTCATACCATGTAATTAAATAATAATAACAGTGAATAGAGTTTGCATGTTATCTGTATAACTGTAGATATCAATTTGTAAGTTAGTCAAGTTGATGATTTTTATGAAATCTAAATGTAAAAAAGAGTGCAAAATACAAAATGTGCAGTTCCATCACAACTAATCTGCCCTCTGCTGAGGAAGCTCATACAATACGATGGTGTGATATGTTGAGAGCTACTACATGGACCTTGTGGTGACACTGTTTCCTCAGCAACTAGTGAGTTATTCAAAAAGAAATGTGTCATGCCATAGCTGCATTATTATTTTTCCCTTACGACGATGACCTCCGACTTAAATTGTACTGCATCACTGAAACCACTTCAGCGTGCGAGCCTTATAGCTCTGTGAGTGTAACAGAGATGCCGGCCATCGCGGCATAGAAACCTCATATCTCAAATCTGTTTGGCAGCAAATTGCTCGCCGGGGTCGATGACCAGTAAGCACATGAATGGATCAATAGCTTCACTTTGAGGGAACAATCTTCACTTATAATGACAATGTATTGACTTTTTAATAACCGCTCATGTTTCAGCAGTGCTAATCATTTTGCTTCTCGCCGAAAATGGATCCTTAACTGTGAGCGTGTGAATGTGTTTGTCTATGAAAGTTTATGCATGTGTAACTGACTACATGTAGTCCACATGAAAGATGAACGTATGCGTGTCAACATGTCTCTGGATCCCAATGGTCCCAGTCTTGCTGTCAAAACTCTGACCAGCTTTTTAAATGACAACCATTTTTTTGTGATTGTAAAATGAGATACTTTGGTTACTGACAGACATCTGAAGGATCATTTTGACTCTTCAGATCATATGACCCCGTCAGTCTGCCCTCTGTTTGCTGGTCCTGAGCCGCAGCTTTGGAGGTGCAGTGAACAACATGAGACCTCCGGTTCTGACAGACTGTCCCCTATGAATAAATGATGGACTGTGTGCGCAACGGTCAATGACTGGAATAGTTGCGCTGCTGCATTTATCTCTCCCTGGTTTCAACAGCTGGGAGGGGCAGGCAGCTCACACCATTTGACTTAAACCACATAATTTGTTAGAAGTTTGCCTCAAAGTCTATACAGCAGTTTATGTAAGTAGAAGAATGTATGAATGTAGGCTATCAAACCAAGTGTAAAGTCATTTTTAGCTTACTTTTATGTTGGAATGTTTATATAAAAAAACATGTTTTTGATGAATTGCATCTTTTTTCAGCTAAAATGTAGCAGTAAGCCACTTTAGTCATGCTCATGGAATGATTCTGTGCTTCTGTCAGCCTGCATGTCAGCCCAGCCTGTTGGATCTGACTGAAATATCAACATTTGGATGGATTTGAATGAAATTTTACAGGTGCCATGAATACAGGTATTTATGGCAAATACCTGTATTCATGGTACCTTGAAGAACAATCCTAATGTTAGTGACTAGACTTTTTGTAGTGCAACCAGTAGGTCAAACTTTTGCACTTTTAACATCAAGTAGCTGGATTGGCAGATTCTTATAGCCATTCATTGACCCTGATGATAAAAACTACAGACTTTGTGGTTCAGTCATTGATGCCACCCTCAGATTGAATTGTAAAAAACGCTCCCTTCTTCTTCTCCCGTCATCAAAAGGACAAAATTGTAATTTGTTTAATACTTATGTATATTTTGGTTCACGACCAAACACCTGCAAAACTATGACATTCTCACCCGCCTCAGCTACACTTTACGCTTAGCGCTAATTAGCAGGTGTTAGCATGCAAAGATGCTGAACATGACTTGATGCATGCAAATACTGTGATTATGAGTAATATTAGCATGCTATTAGCATGATATTAGCATTTAGCTTAAAGTACCACTGTGCCTAAGAACAGCCTTAGACTTCCTCTAATGTGTTTTTGTTTGTGACAGCTTTGAGCTTGGCCTTGATCAGTCTGTTGAAACGTTTCCAATATCCACTGTAAATAGTACGTAGTCTGACTGTGCACACACATTTTCATACACAAGCCTAATTTAATGTTTTTACTATAATTTAAAACTGAAGTTTCTGTTTTCAGTGGGTGTAGCATTAGTCACACTGCACCATTTGTCATGAGGATTGGATAGATTTTATACAAACTAAAAGTTGTGGCATCAAAATTATTGCAAGGTTACAATATTAACAAAAAGTCTACACTCTGGATTTTGTAATGTATTCAAAGGTTAAAATATGCACCAGTGATTTAGTTTTTGTACTTTTTTCCTGAATTTTTGCGACTCCTGAACAGCACTATGACTTCTGTGGCCATAGACAACAACAACAACAAAAAAGCGTGTCATTATTGCGTGAGAAGAGCTTGTGTCCTGAGGCACTGGTTTTATATTTGCATGTAAATCAAAACATTTAAATTTTGAATGCGATACATTGGTGGTTCTGCTCTGTTAATTACAAGAGCTATCCACCTGTCACTACTACTGCTGTCTCAGCTTCGAGGCTCGGGACTTTGACGACAGAACTCAATTCATATAGCAGCGATTATCCTTCACATTTTAATGTAACAGCAGCTAAGGCGAGTTCAGGCGTTGGGCTGAGAAGCTCTGAAATTTTGAGACGCATAAACCAAATGTTGGCATAAAATTCTGCGTGGGATTGGAAATACACCGCCTAATCTCACTTGCAAATTTGGACCGTGCTTTTTTTTTTTTTTTCCTGAACTTGCTCCTTAAATCTCATTTCTTTCGCTTTGTTTATGCATACAGAAGGCATACAACCTTCTCTAATGCAGAAATTGTTATACCACTCTACATGTTATCTTCTAAATGTCACCTGAATGACAGACAGATTTGTACATATAGGTGGAAAGTAAATATAACCCAGAGTGCAATTTTCCCTCAGCTACTTGTGTCTACCTCATTGCAGTATTCAGAGAGAGGCGAGGAGCAAGAGGCCCTGTGTTAAGTGTCTTATTAGTGGGAAATGACTGCAGTGTCAGACGAGCCCTAGCTGTCACAGTGCAGCCATCATTAGAATAAGCATGAGAAGCTCTTGTCGTGGATGGAATCACATTTTAATCCCCACCACATTATTACTGTGGTGAGGAAGGTCAGCACTCAGGCACATTTAAGCAGGAATAAACCCCCTTGAGAGCTTATGATAATGTCTTCCCTCAATGGGAGATATTGGTCATATTTTAGTTTCAAGCTTTTTGTAGAATACGGCACAGCTAATGAAGAGCCTAATGTAATGCAGCTGTGCGGGCCGCCATGGTAACCATGAATAATTCAGCCTACTTGTTCTTTGGTTTCCTGGTCTCAGGAGGGTTCTGCCTATATTGTCCATTATGACAGGCCATTATCCAGCCTTCAGCCTGCTAGCTCTCAGATGGTGCGCAGAGCCCATTTGTTACCCCTCTTGCCCCTGGTAACCTTCAACCAGCTGGAGAGAATGATTGAGACTATACTGTTATATAAACATGAGAGCAAGAGGTGCAAGAGGCAAGAAAACGAAGAGACCCCTCCACACCGGGGAATTCAAGGAGGCCCTTCCATTTCATTACAAGTGCATATTACATTTCTCTCCAAAGCCACCGGTTACTCTTTGAATACAAATTGCACCAACAGACCGCTGTGATATATTAATGTGCAGTGTGCATGTCCCGTTATGGGTAGTCGGAGATGTATTCAGATGCTTTACATAAATATAAAGGCAGAAGTCCAGCAATCGCAGTGTTACTTGAGCGTGCAAGTGTTGTAAGAAAAATGTACTATAAGTCTCAAAAGTATTGAAATTATTCTTGATTTACATTTACATATATTACAGATTTGAAAAAAAAAGAAATAATACTATCACTCAAATTCATCTTCAGCTTTGTTTATTGTGTGTTTTGTCTGTTTTTTAGCAAATGAATGACAATCTAGATGCAAGTGTAGGTAGTTTGAGAGCGAGTCCCTACTGTGTGTTGCTCCTATGTTGGAGTTACTCGCACTATGTTATTTACACCATCACTGAATTAATATTATTATCATGACATTAATATATATATTTTTTAAATAATATGCTTATTGTTAATACCCGTAAATCTTGACTCCTAACATATATTCAGGGTTGATTATTGTGTTCTTTTACTAAGGTGTCACTGCCAGTTATTAAAAATCAAAGGGACAAATAACTGATATTTAGAGCTAATATACATTAGCAGTGAATAGTCAGATCTTTGCCTTGGAGTTTAGAATAACACAAACTCCGGAGTAAAGTTTCATCGAAATGCCTTTGTTTATTTACGATTGACATGTGTTTAATTAAAGGAGAACCATTCACCATTAACCCATCAGTGTTGATAGGCGATCGCCCGTAACGCTGAACCAATCGGGTTGTGCTTTTGGCGGATGATCGCTCGAGACAACAGAGTGACTACAGATAAAGAGAGGCAGCTGTATCAGAGCCAGAGTGACACATTTTTTGAAAGAATATTTAGATAAAAATAAATAATGGTAATGGAAAAAAAAAAAAAAAGATGCAGAGCGGTAATCGGCCAACAGTCAGGTCCTGAGAAGTGTTAGTGCATGTGTGAAACAACTGTATAAATTTGTGGCTTTGGATGGAGCTGTGCAATGTCTGGTACATTCCCTCAAGTGATGTCATTTGGGTCAATGTCAGTGGGGCTGAACAAAATCTGGAGGTGTGGAGTTAGAATGGAGTTACCAGACCTCTGTAGGTCTTTTTTCATCTGTGCTTGAGGCTAGTGGCTGCAGGCTACATTAGCTGCTACTAGCATAACACACACAGTGGGTGGTCAGGTTGCATTATGGATCATGTATGCCCCAAGTTTTGACAAGAAATAAAATGTCTGGAATTTAAAAAAAAAAAAAAAAAAAGACATCTCTACTTTTGCTGCACGATTTTCTGTCCTTTATTTTCATCGTGACAATGTTGTAGTCGCACAAATCTAAATCAATAAGAGTATAAGCAACAATTTAAAAGTAATCCCTAGTAGCAGCTCGAAAGTGCAGTATTCATCTACATCTCATTCAAGGCAAATTATCAATCAAATCACTTCCTGTGGATTAAAGTAAAGAAGGAGCAAGGAATAAATTTGAGCCTCTAAAAGGGAATTAGTTGTGTGATTGTATTTGGTCTGGAATGTAGTTAGTATTGGACCGGCCAGTTGAGGAGGTGTGATGCATTTGATCTAGTCATTAGGACGGGCAGGATGCTCTGCGCCCTGGTACCTCAGCCATTTCAAATCAATGCCTGTGGCGGGTCTTAAATCAATGAGCGTGTTGCATCTCAGAGACTCATCAGTGGACAGTCCCCTGAGAGCCTAGAGAGCAAGAAAGATGGAGAGGAAAGCCGAGAGAGGGAGATAGACACTGGGATGGAGGGAGGGAGGGAGGGGCCACACTCTTAGCTACTGACCTCCATAATTACCCTGTGCTACTGCCTGAATCCAATGTGATCCGAATGAGATAATTGCCAATCGGAAACACCATTGAACCTTACTCCAGTCACAGCTCTGGGTGATCTCAGCATGGACAATCCTGAACCCATGTCAGACTGCAGCTGAGCTGCTGCTGCTGCTGCTGCTGCTGCTGCTGTGCAAGAGTCTGATATTTAGCAGAAGAGTGAATTGAGACTGATGTTTGTGTTCTTGTGATTCCAGGCCAGCCATTGTCCCAAGGGCAGGGCAGTGTAATCAGGGCTGTGATAGCATCTCTTGGGGGGGGAGGAGAAGGAAGCAGGGCCTGTGGGCTGATCCAGAGGGCAGATATATTTATCTAGGTAATGAGAGCCCAAACACTATGGCTCTGTGGGGAGGGCCGGGGACATGGCCTAGTGCGCTGAGAGACCCGCCGGTGCCATGGCAGCGCGGTCCCCGTGCTGCTCATTAAACTTCCATCAGCGTGTGGTCACCATGTTCCTGCCAGGCCTCCAAAGTGCCCGTTATTAATTCATGAAAGCACACCGCACATGTGATTGAGTCTAGCGAGCAGTGAAGCATTGAGGCACGAGAGATGGGGGAAATATTGTCTGTGTCTGAACACCCAACCCTCCACCAAACCCCTCCCACACTTTCCCTCTGGCAGTGTGCCCTTGAAAGAGGAAAAAAAAAAACTGAGACAGAGACACAGATACACTATGTTGTGAAACATTAATAGCCACTGCTGCAGTTTGCCTACAGCTGGAAAGAGAGCAATGCAGGTCATGTGAGTGTGTATGCCTATGTGGGTGTGTGAGCACATTTACGGATGTATATGCGTCAGGATGTGCATGCATGCTTTGAGCCCATTTGCTTTAGTGTTTTATAAATGTGGAGGAGGCGGTTGCGTATTGTCAAGACATTCTGTGTGAATATATTACCAACAAACGTGGTGTTGTTTAGGGATTGGATGCTTGTATATATGGCGAGCCAGCCACTTTTATCTTCACTCCACAGACGTGCTCTCTAAAGCTTGTGTTAGGAGGGCCGCCTTTAAAAAGGAGACAGTAAATTGGCCTGGATATGGATTGTTGCAATTGAATTTAAAACATTAGCTTCAGGATAATAAGGGTTGCTATAGAGAAAATCTAGGAAATGCATTTGGTCATTAGAGCATAGAGGGATGGGACTAATGGTGTACGGGGGTGGGCTGGGGTGGAGGCAAAAAAACGATGAAAACCATTTTTAGGATGAATGGGTTATTTCAGGGAGTGAGCGCGAGCGGGAGAGAGAGGAAGTGAAATAGAAAGAGGGAGACGAGGGAGACGGCAAGAGAGAGGAGTGCTACATGATTTCAAATTAACCATTATTGTAGGCTGTGACATGTATTATGTCTCCTGAGGCTCCGAATCTTGAGCTCATTTTCACGGAGATGAGGGGAATAGTCCACTGTCACAGTCTGAACGTGTACAGCTGGCTTGAGCTCCTCATCTTAG
Organism: Stegastes partitus; assembly: GCF_000690725.1. Taxonomy (NCBI): domain Eukaryota; kingdom Metazoa; phylum Chordata; class Actinopteri; family Pomacentridae; genus Stegastes; species Stegastes partitus. The sequence goes on from NW_007579968.1 coordinate 7,201, forward strand.
GGCCAATTATAACTCCTCTTCTTCCAAATCCTTACCCCAGCTCTCCAAAGCAAATCTCACCATGCATAGCTTATTGTTAGGCTCACTCGATGTCCAATTAACAGAATGTTCCTCTCACTTCCTTCCCTCCCCCTGCAGTGGGAAAAAAAAAAAAAAAAGACATTGACCAGTAAAACTGTGTTAAGCTGCAGCGCTCTTTATCAATGTAATGATAAGATAATAGCAGTGGGAATATTTAGGAAGAGGATACCATTATAATACTATAATCATTTCCCCATGCACTATGTTGCTATCACAAGTGGGATGTTATTAGCAGGCTCCTGCTGCTGTGTTTGTATTATAATTAAAACTGTAGATCAGGTGCAATAAATCAGTAAAAGTATGTGAGTGAAGCATTACTTTTATGTGAGTTCCCATAAATAATCACTTTACATCAGCAGGAAATGAGCTGAGGTATGAGCCTCAAGTTATGATTGTACTTTTCATGCTCATCTCATAATTGGCAAAGATTAGACAGAAAATGAAATTGACCTTGTAGACAAGAAAGACAAAAAGAAATAGTTCTGCTTCAGCCTTCCTTACAGAGCTGTGCAGAGGACAAAATGGCAACTGTTAAGAGAGAAGAGATGAGGCCTCACTACACTATATTAGCTCGTGTTTACTGTCTTAAAATATGAAAGGCAGTGGTAATAATGTGCTGCAGTCCAGCCCAGGAGCATCTCTGTCAGATTTCATCAGTGTGTAATTAATAAGACAGGCTGAAGGAGCTGCTCTCATATTAATAGCCGCATTAAACTGCAGTGTTTATGATATCATTAGGTCAGTATGTGGTGTCACTGTGAGATGGGTGGAAGATGTAGCACTAAAATAATACAGAGAGCTTTAAGTGTGGTGTGAAACAAGCTACAATTATCACATGAATTTCATTATAGACCTAATCAGCCATTCTATTCTGGGTTGTTTTTGCTGCGATACTAATTAAACTGGGGTGTTGTTTTCCCGCTGAATGTAAGTACATCAGAACCATACTGTAGGCCTCGACCTCTTGCTGTCCACGCTGGTTAGCCTTTCATAAGATGCAAAATAAGGATATAGTAGTCATGTGGTAACAGTTGAGTACACTTAGATGCCCATATCTCCTGTTTTATGGCTCACATGACTTTTAAATGTGAAACAAATGACAGAGCAGGCACTGCTTGACTTTGCACCCCCGTCTACTCGGTTATTATGCAACCTCTGCTGCATGTGCTGCAGACTGTGGTTAGAGTGTTGTAAAGATTGAAGTTAGACAAACTATGTTATGACACCAATTCTAAATTACTTCAAGCATGGGGTTTCTGCATGCTGTATGCTTAGTAAAAGTTTTTTTTTTTTTTTTAAGTTTTTATATGAGCACATGTTGGCCAACGTGGACACAAAACCAATATATCTGTGATAGACCCGTATTTACCGATAATGTCAGAAGACATCGTGAATCAGCACCTACAGACTTCATTACAATCTTTCTAACCTTATATGGGCAAATTTATCTTCCTTTACTTTTCCAGAATTGGTCAGTTATTTTAAGTATTTACAAAGTCAAATTGCTATCCTTGTTCCAGGACCCAAGATCTCTATCTATTAAAGTCAATGACTGCAAACACTATACCAACCACAGTCTGTACAGTCGTAGTACACTACACTGTACAACAGTCAAAAGCAGCTGCTTCTAATTTTTCTTTTAGGTTCTGCTCATTCACTCCTGAGCAGCATCATACAAACTGTAATTAAATTACAAGCCTCCTTGAGTTTCCTTCATTCTTCTTTATAAACAATGAAAGTAGTGTAAACTGGTAGGAGGAGGTTCAAAATGACCCCAGCCGAAAACACTACAGCTTTCGAGGTGTCCATGAAGAAAAGTACATGTAGTCCACAGCTGGGGTTGATAGCCTCAGGGTTTATAGCCACGGCACAAGGTAAATCGAAGAGCTCACAAGATCTAGAGAACAGTAAATATTACACTGAATTTAAGTTTGTGCATATTTCACACTTTTTTCTTCTTTTTGTGAAACAGTGTACAATTTTATCTTTCCAGGCTGCACAAAGTATTCAAATCCAAATGAGAGGTGTTTTGATTGAACATGAGCAGGTGTGACTGCCTAATAATGGGCTACAAGCTAAAACAATTGGGCAGCCCTGATCATCATACATGTGCAGAAACAGAGATACAGCTACCGTGATACTTTGTGCAAATGACGGTACTAAAGCAGATTACACAGTCACTGAAATGTGCACTTGCATGAGTGTACAGTGTACGAACGCACATCTGCACATGAACTCCTGCCACAGATGTAGCTGGTCCTCTGAAAAACTCCCTCACAGCCCCTCTGGGGAGTGATTTCTCGTCTCCCCCTCAGAGTGATAGGCATACAGTATTAGTTCACATTTACTGCAGCTTGCAGAGAAGCATGTTCCCTGCCAGCAGAGGAGAGATTTACCTCAGCCAAATGTGTGCCACCTGTCTGACCTGCCTGTCTGCCTGCCACCAGGGCCGCTGCCCAAAAGGAACCGTAGTAGACCTCTGTGCCTCTTTCAGCTGTCACAGTGCAGTCCAGTTAACATGTTGTAAATCATGTACTTTTTCCCTTTTAGGTTAGTGCTCATCGTGCGTTAAGTTAAAACGCATGTACAGCATCTTGGAGTGCTGCTTGAACATTTCGATGATCTAAGAAACAAGCTGCCTGACAAGCACTATGTTGTTATTTAAGTAAATTGAGTTGCTGCTCCAAACAGTCTGCTAAGTCTCTGGGACGCAGGATTTCCAGCGGCAGAAAGACATCTGCGTTATATGTGTCAGAAATGTGTTAGTAATGTAGTTGGATGGTCACGAGGGGCGCTGTGGAGGAACAAGTCCCACTGGGAGACAGATGGCAGTGGCCACAGAAGTACAAGGCGTGTGCTGGCTCTGCACATTCACTGTAAGGCCAGATCTCAACACCTCACCCCTTTCGATTAATCAAGCCTGCCGTGGTTATTTAAGGCCCCCGATTAATCACGCAGGATAACTGAGGTGATAGATTAGGGTTAAAGGAAAGTTTGGGGATTTGAAGATAAAAGGGTTTATTTAGGATTAGTCTGGCACTGCAGCCGACAATCATCTGACCAAAGGGCTGCAATCAGAGATTTTAAGACCTTTTACAGTGAGTTTATGTACTCATCAGGGAGGTGAATTTTCGTTGGTAATGTGATATTTTGACTGCAACAGTGCTGTCTGCTCATAAACAGACAGGGAAAGGTCACAGGACTCACAGGATGTACTTGAGTTACCTCTCTTTCTGGGTAATATTAGAATGCTATGGGTGGTAATACAGACGTGTTAATATGAAGAAGTGACATTAAACCTTTCGTAAATGTTTTTTTAATCAGATGAATTGTAAGAGTTCATTCTAATGGAAAATTTAAGTAGTGGGAGCTGGAGAGCAGTGCTCTTCAGGCCTCTTTGCTGGTTATTAAAATGCTGTATATGAGAGGATATGCTTACATCAACACTCAACACGTCAACACTCGTAATTGGCGGGGACTGGGGGTATGTGTGAGTGTATGTGTCTCTCTGCAGCTCGACAGAACTTTGGCATTGAATCGGCACAAGGAGTCATCAGAAGAATATTTCAGCCCTTTCTATATAAATAGTAGCTAATGGTAAGAGTTTAAAAATCAAGATTGCAATTACTTGGGCTTATGAAAACGTGTTTCATGTCACATTGTGTGTCAATAAGAGGCTCCTTTAAGCAGCAGGTCTATCAGTGTAATCACAGCATTAGGTCGCACTGAATAGACTATCTTGTTCGTGAGCAGGCATTCCCTCTGCACTGCAATAACAAGTCCTTGGTTTGCTAATGAGCGTCTAAAGTGAGACAGTCTGGTGTGCTGTTAAATGGCAGGGAGAGCTGTGAGGATCTTATTCTAACACTTAAAGCTGACTTGATCTTCTGTCTTTACTCCTGCCAGCTGCTCTTTGCTCTGACAGACACGAGCACATTCCCTGGAAAGAAGATTCTGGTTGAGCCATTTACCTGCCAATCAAAGCTGAAGGGGTCAAGCCCCCACCCCAGGGAGAGCATGCTCTCACAGCCTCAGCTCGTCATGCACTGCGGGTCTCCAGATGAACCCTGCCGCATGTGTGTTGATGTAGGATCATTTGAGCATGTCAGCATGCAGGACAGCGCACGACGAGTGCACCGTGTCTATAAGGGGCCGCAGTTAAGTTTAAACTAATTAATGGGTCTGAACTTTTCAAGGAAATGCATAGCTTTCCAAGCAGCAGGACCCAATTCTATATTTAAATCTTAGATGCAGCAAGGTTATTTACAGCTGGGAACATTATCCAACACCTCATTTTGCTGAATCCAAATGAAAACTGCCACCTGAGTGCAGAGACTGGGAGACTTGAGGGAAGCTCATTTTTTCCATTTGTGTGTATACAGTCAAAATAATTCCACGGTAAAAATACAGGAGCGTTATCAGCAAAATATACCCATGTAAAAGAAATGGGAAAGTATGCAAAATAGTTGTTTTCAGATTGACAGACTAGTTTATTATTAATACATTAAGATGTAAACCAGATTTTAATGCTGTTTTTATTATTTGACTTCTTGCTTATGTGGTGTTGTTGAATCTATGAAATGGCTTCTGTCTAATAAGGTTATTAAAAGATTTATACGTAAATCTTAATGTGCAAAGTTACCAGTAGAACCTGACAGATAAATCTGCCAGCCAAATTAGAGGATTATCAACTAATATTAGCTTATCACAGACGTAGTAGTATTTGTATATATGTCAGCCAATAAGTAACAAGAAACTGCCAAACATATGTTTGAAGTTATTTATAAGCAGAGGTATCATTTCATAGTTTGTCCATCAGAGTGCACAATTTTTTTAACAGTAAAATTTCTTTCTACATTCATACGCATAACCAAAATTAAAGAAACAATAATGTATTTTATCACGTATTATGTTAATGTTGATATACTTAAAAACACATGTGAAACTTTTGGATCCTGATAGTTGCATTGTATTCAGAAATCCAACCTTTGTGGGGCTTCAGCAATACGAACTTGTAACTGAAGCTATAAATTTCATGCGGTGGGTTTACAAGAAAGTATAATATTTGAAAAGCAGTGAAGCAACAGGCACCTCAGCACTGAACTTTAATATGCCGTTTTTCTTTTAGGGTATTTTAAAAACTTATAAAGTTGCTGTTGATATTGGCATCATTTCTTTTGACTGTTGTTTTAAGGTGCTGGTGAGGTTGTGCCTAAGATGGGATGTTTTGTATGATTATATTAGAAGCTTTCTTTCTTTTGACAGAGGGGGAGAGGTTATATTTTGTACAGTGCTTGACAGACATATATATATACTGTGTGTATATACAGTATATATATATATATATATATAAATATGCATGAAAGGGAGGACGCACATATGGAAGGATACTGTGACATTTCACAATAGCAGTCTAATCTGAGTTAATGCTCTTAAACAATGTAGCACCTGATTGTTGGCTTATCGTGGGTGCTGCGGTGACTGAGGCCCGTCGTCCAGCCCGCGTCCTGCTCTTTTGGGGCTTTATTAAAACACTACAGCTGGGGAAAGGGAAGGGGAAGCGTCTGCTGAGCGGGGCCGGGTGCACAGCAATGTCGGGGTGCTGAAATTTGTGCTCCCGCAAGACTCTCTCCCTCTCCCTTTCTCAGCGGGGCCCTGTTGCCACCTTCCTCTCAGCCCGTCCCCCCACCTCCTACCACATGACAGAGGAGCCGTTTGAGCAGCTGGGGTTAGGGATACTTGTCAGCAGGGCGATCATGTGTCCTCTGAGTCTGTCCCCTGTCTGTCCCACAGCCATGTCGACTGACAGCCAGCATCAGCTGATTATCGCCACTGTGGCAGTAAAAGAAACCCACTTTGGCAGTGACAGGCTTATGACCTGCAAGACATGCTCATATTGAGTAACCAACACTTCATCCAGAGGCTCAGGCTGTGTTACCCTAGCCTTGAGAACACACTACTGGGCAGATAGTCTGACACATTAGCAATCTGTTTAAGGTTAAAGGATCAAATCGTAGCCACGGTCATAAATTGCATCTGTTACCCGTACAAGATGTTTATGTGTTTGTACGCTGTAATTGAACTTTATTGCTTCTTTGATACACAGAGCAGAGCGATTGTACTGGGCTAAATGTGATTCTAATCATATCTGCAAAAACATGTCTAATAGATCATTAAACCAGCATGTTTACTCATCATTAAACCGCTGCTTTGCTATGTTTGAATAAGTTATATTGCTGACCGAAGGCAAGTGTGGAAACGCCAGTATATGAGCATGGCACTCATAAAAGTTATTTTAATCCCTCCTGGTCAGTCGTGCTTGGTGTTTGTGTATTTTGAGAATCTCTGAGAGGTTAACACCCCCTGTGCACAGAGGCTCAGACAGACTACTGGTGTCTGGTATCAAGCTGAATTAAAGCTATGTCAACACATTCAGTCATCCAGGCTTACATTACAGAGGCCCCCAGTCGTCTCTTTTCTGAGGCACAGACATACAGTCAGCTACATTACACACACACACACACAAAATATTCTATAATTTTAGATTTTTTTTGCGTTGAAATTTAAATGAGTTTGGAGGCCTTTCTATTGTCTAACACGATGACATGTTTCCCCTTGTTTACAATGCGCAAAGATTAGAAAGCACTGAAAGATATTATTTATTGATGGAATCAAATTAAAAGTCTCATACTTGTACAAAAAAGCATCAGCACTGACATCAATTATTGAGCATACATTTTTTTTGTCGGTGGGGGGTTATGTGCTGGCTGAAGAATTGCTCTGGAGTGACAGACCTTGTAACTTTCCTTCCTGACTGACTGTGTTATTGTGTCAACAGCCTCAGGTCCTCATGCTGCAGAATAACAGTAGCTGACTAGCTGTTATGTAAAGAAACCCAGTCCAATGGGAGAGGCGGACTGCTGCCTGCCCGCCTGGTAAATTCAGCATGAATGAGGCAACGTTGATGTTGTCCTCAGACTCCCGTTGTTCTGTTGATTGCCTGTGTGTGTGGCTTGTTAGGCTGCTGAAAGCTTTTTGTTTAGCCCCAGAAATGGTGGCTTGAAGGTGACATCTGTCTGGGGGGTGGAGGGGAGAGGAGAGTGCTGCGCCATGCTGCTATAAATACGCGGCAGCCGTGACAGCTCACAGAGGAAACAGCTGAGAAGAGGAGCTTTGCTATGCTGCATACCTCCTAGTGACCCTGTCACTTCCACAGAGGTCTTAATTATTCTGCACTGGCAGCTCACCTCTGCTCACTGCTGAAGCTGTGACACATAGGGGCCTGTCAGAGGAAAGGGCCACACTGTTCTCTCTAACATACCGCACTCACAGAACATGTAAACAGCAGTTTGGTTCAGTGTGTATTCACAGTAGTCCCTTTACAAGTCTGTCATTTAGGTTTTAAATTAGTATACCCTTGTGTACCTCAGCACATGTTTTTTCAGCCTGATGCCATTTATCCTGCAATTATTTTCGCACATACTCTTGAGACTGCATGCTGACACGCTGAATTTATCTTCTTGCCTCTGCAAATTCAATAGGTTTGTAATATTACAATTTCATATGCTTTTTTTTAATACACATCAAATTACTTATGATTGCACCTATTTTATTAACTTCAGACTCTTTCTGTTCCTGTGTTTTGTCTCTCGAGATGCCACTGCAGAAACGACTTTGTTAGATGTGCTGTTTCTAATCTTATACTCAGGGTTGCAGACCATAAAACAAGTCATATTTTAGCATAGTGTGAATGACCTCTGTTACGCTATGAATGACGTTAGTGGCTTTAATGGCTGGTACTGGTATGGAGGTACATCTTTATCACCTTTGCAGGCTTAATGGCAACATATAAATGGGTCTAGTGTTTCCACACTCGGGTTTCAGTGTGGTCAAGGTCACAAACTAGTTCCTGTTACACATACAAAAACTCGTGCACAAGTGTTACGTTGTCCAGGACTTTAGTCTGTCTTAAAACGTATTGTAATTGCACAGTTCCACGTCTTTGTATATCTGATGCCAGACAGTGGTTTTGCTGCATTTTCAATTTTGCTTCACACTGCTGGCAAGATAAGTGCCCACTACTCACCCAGCAATAATTCCTCGTGTTGTTCCTGCAGAGCCTTAACCAGCACTCTGCCCTGACAATGACTGATGCTGTTGTGTTGCCTTTATCTGGGCCCAATTGTGTGCTTATGCATGAGTGTGCGACACTAACTGGCACTAGTGGATAGATTACCTAATACAGTCCAAGCACGTTATTAGACCCCAGGGCGCTGGCTAAGTCACTCTGAGTTCTGTTTCTGGCCGTTTAATTATTCATCAAGGTATTGCCTGGGATGTAACCTCAATTACTGTGGGCTGCGGGGCCAGGTCACGTGTTGTTAACACTGTGCTGTGATCAGAGCCACCGCAGGGAAGGCTGCCAACGGGAAGAAGTGCTCTGTGGCTTGGCACTCCACCCACCACCACTGATTGGCTCACATTTAGCAGGATGCCGGCTGCACCGAGGGGCAGGGAGGGGAGGGGCATTCCTCAGATTCCCCACAGCCACAATGGGGACAGGAGGATGGTGTAAATACTGTAAATCAAAGCTTGATGGGTGTGATCAGTGTGGTGTGAGCACCCGTATGAGGCTGAAGGAGGGAGACGAGGGTGGATGGGGGAGGAACAGCTGAAGGTTTTAATGAGCCAAGAGGAGGGTGAGATGTGAGCTCTCTCTCTTGGGCCCACCTGTAGTGGGCAGACAGGCTGTGCACCTGCAGTCCTGGAGCCCTGAGCACACAGAGCGGTGGGGGAGAGAGGAACTGGCAACCCGGCAACACTTGACAGAAGGACGCGGGGATGAGAGGCTGGTCTGATTTGAGGCTGGTCTGATTTGAGTGGCTGGAAGATGCCAAAACTAAACACGTTGCCCATCACATTCTCCCTGTTTTCGGTGTGGTCATGTTGACATGATTGTATTAGCTCACCCTTATTCGTGTTTGAAAGAGAAACAGGCAAATAAACTCGACTAAACATTTCTTGCCTCTCAATTTGCACCTTAATAAGGTATCTGCATTTTCATTTCTAACATCTGCCAGAGCTGGATATCTGTACTTCTATCAGATTTGAGAGTGATCAGGCATCCCATTTCTCGGCTGATTTGTGGCAATCATGTGTTGCTGTCCCCCGTGCCTGCGTCGCTCTGACAACCATGCCATGCATATCCAGGTAGTGATAATGAGAGCTGCTGTCATGGCGATCTATGACTAACAGCAGTTTCATGCTGTGTTAAATCAGGGTTGCTGCCTTGTTAGAGTCGAGTCCCTCAGGCCACACCTACCTTTACCATCTGATACTGAGACCTCCAAATCCCCTGAATTAGGATATAAAAAGATGGTTATCAAAAGGTGACAAATGTACAGATATTTTTACCAACAGTGTTATCTGTGCCCACACCCTCACAATAGCACAAATAATCCACTGTCCCTTGATGTTTCAGTGCAGTGATCCAACATGACACCTGCCAACAATTGCTGTGAACCGCGTGAACCGGTTGAGTGTAATCAGTGCTGTCAGTTCTATCGTCACAAATCAGGGACTATTTTAACATGGTTTAATAGTTGTATTTAAAACGTCTAAAAATTGACAAATCATGACATTTTCATCGTTTTGGGGCGTTTGAAATACTAAACACTAAATTGAGAAGCCTGCACATTGATGGTATTGCCTGGACGATTTTTGAGAATTACAACAATTTTGATCGCCAAATAATTGTAATTTATGTAGCAAATTGTCAGTTATTCACTGGTTTCATTTTCTTATTATAAGTCAAATACAGTGGTTTGGGACTGATGGCTAAACTATGATCTGCATTTTTAAATGTGTTTAGACATTTCATAAATTAAGACTGCGACTAATAAGTGATTTTATTAGCATTTAAAGCAATAGTTTGTAACTGAGGTTATTCAATAGGCTTATTTACATTTAAGTCCTGAAAAATTTCTGGACTAGAAATGAGAACTTTGATGCCAGCAAGGTTATCAGGCCACCAGTGGAGATGTGTTTTTACACTTCAATTTTTAAATCTGTATTTTTCTTATGGATTAAACCAATTATACAAATCAGCCACAGCATTGAAACCATCTGTCTAATATTATGAAGATCCCCCCCGTGCCACCAAAACAGCTCTGAGCCATCAGGGCATATACACGGGACCTCTGGGAGTGTCCTGTCTGGCACCAGTACATTGGCAGCAGATCCTTTGGGTCCTGTTGGGTGCAGGTGGGGCCTCCATGGATCTGGCTTGTTCCAGCGGATCCCGTGGATGCTGGATCAGATGGGTATCTGGAGGGTCTGGCAGCTGGGACAGAGCCTTGGGTTTTTTGTCATGTACCTTGATCCTTTTTTTTTTTTTTTGTCCTGCTGGGGGAGACTGCTGCTGTCTGGAAGTGCTGTTGCCATAGGAGGCTGTGATTAACCCTCCTAAACATCGCTGGAGAGAAATGTTTAGTGGGTGGAACATGTCAAAGCAACATCCACATGAGTGCCGGAACCCAAGGTTACCCAAGCAGAACATTGTGACGACATGATCAATGCCATTCCCGTCACCTGTCAGCGATGACAATGTTGTGGCTGAGCGGCGGTTTGTGTTCGCTGAAAAGCTTTAGAGGTGCCGGTTGCACAATTTGTTAACTTTGAACCGCGCTAGGCTAGCTGTATGTGAAGCTAGTAAATAAACATTATGCTCAAAATGTTAAACTATTGCTTAAATCCTAATTTTATTGTTTAGTATATAAAATGTCAGAAATCTGTTTTAAAAAAGCTCATCACTATTTCGTTGATCTCAAAGTAAGTTCATTAAATTCCTTATTTTCCCAAAAATATTTACCAACTGTCAAATAAGACACAGAAATGCAACAAATCCTCCCAGTTAAGAAGCTTGAACAAAGTCAAATTGGCCAAACAATTGATTAACTGATGGATTCTTTCAGCCCCTAATTAAACACATAACTGTTAAAATAATGGATCGCTGTAGCCGTTAAAATCATATCAACATATCTGGAGAAAAGCTGTTATGTCTAAGCTGAAGCCCCTCCGCCGTATTGAATTACACCCAGAGGAGAAGAGCAGATGTCCCAGAGAAGTGCTACTCGCTCCAGGCAGCCCGTCCTCGGGGGGCCGCAAGACAGGAAGCGGCTCCAGATGGGACATCCTGTGTCATAAATATTGTGTGAATTGTACTGACTATAATGGCACATGCCAATTTCTGCAGCGCTAGCAAGTAACCTTGACCGTGGATTTACAAGTATGGACATAAATTGCGGTGAATGATTTAGAGGCGGCAGGAGTATTCCATGAATTACGCAGACAATGTTTGGAGTTATGCCCCGTGTTATGCCCCGTAGCCAAGCTTGCTTCACGGACTGTATATTGTTTGGAAGTGTTTATTATTTTTTCCTTTATGTTGCAGCGTAACTGTAATAACTACAAGAAACAAAAAATGCGCATATTAATTTACTACCCGACAGCTTTCTTCCCTTATTAGTTTTTATCTGGGGGTTTAATTACATCTTCTCTCTAAAGGTCTTGTTTAGATAATGTAGTAGGTTCTAATTAACCAGCTTGCTCTCCCACTTGTAGCTAAGGTCACAATATTGCTTTGTTCTCGTGGATCCAGCAGCTAAGCCAAAGCTCTCTGCTCGCCATTATACTTAGAACCGGAGAATGCTGAAGTAAACCTGCAAAATGAATTCTGGGGCAAGAAATGCAAACGCTGTGCGAGCCGTGTGAGCTGAGTGGATTATCTATAGCTGCAGTCCTGCTGCCTCTCTGGGATAGTGCCTTTTATTATGGAGTGTTTTATTGCTGCTGGAGTAAAGCTGACATGGAAGAGGCAGCTATAAAATGAAGCCTCCCATTCTTGGTTGTCTGCCACCCTCCTGTGAAAGCTCTGCAGTCTGTATGCATGCATGTTCACATGTACCGTGTGTGCATACAGGGGATTGATATGCATTGTGAGCTTGTTTGTTTGTGCAGTTGGTATAAGAAGCTGACTTTCTAGAATAAATAACGCATCCGTGATTACTCATGTGTCACTGTAATCTGTGTGGCTGTGATATCTAATCTGTGCTGTACTTGGACTACAAGAGTTTATTTGTAGAACAACATTAGCAGGAAGTTTGAGAAATGATTCATTTTAATGTGCTGCCACATCTGTTTTTGGGGGCTGACAGAGTTTTGGCTAAAAATTAAATGTCCCAAGTATTTTTTCCAGAACCCACAATGAGCTAATGGTTCAATCCATAAAACAACATTCGAGCAGTGTTGTATATCACCAAAGTGTGGTCACTTTTCACCTCTTTGTACATCGCAGTTAGTGCAAGACATCAGTGGATGCAGCTTCCCTGGTGGACAGTGGGACACACCCAGAGAGATTTTTCCAAGCCGTGTGTGACAGTGTGCGGACGACCGTGTTCACATGCTCTGCAGTTGGGAGCAGCAGGGATCAGTGGAGGCAGAGCGCTGACAGGTTGACCCATACCAAAGCCCTCTGTCATTACAGGGATCAAACTGTTCAAGGCCACAGACTTTCACTTGTACTCCTCCCACTGAAAAAATGCCGTGCCTGCCCTCTTCACGTATACAAGCACAGTCACACGACTGGGCAGTTTGAGGACCATATTGGTGTATTTTGGGCTTTTAGCCATTATTGTAGACAGTTTCTGTCTTTAGCAAATTGTGTGTGCATAAATGCACATGATGCATGCTGTAGCAGATTTCAGCCTCACTGCCATTCATGTGGAAAACACTCTGTGAGGCTTGAAAGTTGCTCAGCATCTATAATTTTACCCTTGTGAAAATTATGCAGAGGCCTATTTTTGATGAAATTACTGTACTTCCCTGCAACAACCCACTGAAGTTTTGTACGTAGATATTAAATCTCTTCTATTTTATGCTTCCAAGAAATGAACATTTTTCCTCGACTGTATCGCTTTCCCTGGCCTTCTCTTACTGGACGTTTTTTTTTTTTTTTTGCAGGAAAGTAAAGACAGTTGGGAATAGCAAAGATATCATTTTGCAGAAATTAAGTACATATACCAGAAATCTATTTTGCAACTGTGCTTAGAGGAAAACATAACTGCTACCTGGATTGCATACACAGGCAGCAGATTTTTTTCAGCAACATAATAGAAGTGCTGCATTTTGTACTGTACAGAAATTACAGGGAGGTGGTCAGTGGACACTGAAGCTATGAAAAATTGGCGTGAAAAGATTGCTGTATGGTTAAACATTGCAAAATTATACATGATGCGTCTGTTGCCTCGAGCTAGTGTTGACTTTTTAAATATTTTACCACAAACCACAAGCTTTTTAAAACCATGACCAAGTTCTTTGGGTGCTTAAGCATATTGATAGGCTCATATAATTGCTGCAGGCAGACACTGTGGGGAAATCAAATGTTTTGCTGAAACATTGAGGTCAGCGTTTTATAACTTCACTGATACATGTATTGAAGCTGTCTGGTGGAGTTGTCTTGTAAGTAAAGTTTCTGTTTAAATCAATGTTACCAAAAACACATGGTGCGGTATCCTTGAAGACTAGCAAGTAAGCTGAGCGCATTGACTTCTTTGTAAAACATTTTCAGCGCTGGGAAACCTACATTGTTTACATCCATCTATGCTTGATAGAAGCTGGGTGTTGCTGCCTCCTTTATCGTGTCAGCTGTGAATGCACATGAACAACAAAGTGCCCTCAGTTGTGTAAAGACGTGGTTGTTGATTTGTATTAAATGTAGCAAATTAGTACAGAAAGCTTCGGATGGCATTTATTGAAGCTGAAGTTTACTTAACTAACAGAAACAATCTCCACTTAAGTCAAGAGGTTAAAGTTACAACAGCTTAGTGTTTTAATGATGGCCTCGGGAGCGGAGGAATCCATCAGATGTTCAGCAGCTGTTTGAGCGGTATATCTGCTGAACGGAAATAAGTAAGTCATATGTGTAAGTGCATGTTTGTGTGTTTATGTTTTCTAACAGGAGAGGCAAAAGGAAGGTGTCTGTGGCGAGAGAGTGGGTTTTCTCTCCTCTCCCCTTCTCTGATTACTGCTGTTTTGGCAGCTGACGCCCAGTAATGGAGACCTGGCTGTCAGGGAAATTTGTAGCTGTCTGCCGTAGCGCAGCTCTTCATTCCAATCAGCAGCTGTCAGACCAGCCTAGGCCGTTATTAATGATGGCCACTAACTGCCTCACAAATTCTCGGCACTATTTGAGAGCCAGCGTGAAATAAGGTTACACTCTCCCAGTGTGCTGCCGTGGGTTAATGGAGAGATCTCAAATATCAAACAACACTGGAAACTACTTCTGAGCCCTCTCTTATTTTAAGTAGCACATGAATCATATAAAAAGAAGGCTTGTGATTTTTGAATGTAAACAATAATAAGCGGGACCACGAATTTGAGTTTCGTCCTTGAGGGTGGTTCAGCTGTTGGAACAGGTTGCTCTTTAAGTCACTGTTATCGTGCTGACGCCTGCAGTGTCATGACAGTGTGTGCATTGCTGATGTAGTCACCTTGTTTGATTGACTTAGATAACTGCATCATAAAAACTCTTTTATATCCTTGTATGGTCAAGGCCGCACTAATAGAATTGTGTGCGCGGCCATAAATGCGACGTGACAGAAAAAGCATGCGTTTGTCAGCTGTTAAACATGGGGCACGGGCATTCAGAACGGCACATTGGGGAACAGCTGTCATATAAATCACTCACCTTTGAAATGCTGTGATGAGCTTTCCGCCTTCACCGTCGGTCTACGGGTGAACACAGGAGCAATTCAGTGGGGAGCAACTGACATCCAGGACGTGACTATGGCTGCGGTGCAGTCAGCCAAATAAAGTCTTGGTCGACTGAAATTGCACCTGCTGTTCGACCAATCGATCGCTGCGAAGGGAAAAAAAAATCTCCTCATTATCTCTAGATTAATTCAATTGGCTACAGCGCACTCTACCTAGTAGCCTTTTCAACCTAAATGAATTAGAAAGAAACATAAAAAGCTAGTATTTGCAGCATATTAGATCATTTAACCTTGTTATTTTTACTGAATTGATAACTGACATTCATTTGAAAATAGATCAGCTGAAAATGCCAGAACTATTAGAACTACTACTGTTTTTAGGTAATATGCAATGTTGGGTGCTTAGCCGTGATATTCAAAGTGCTGTTTGCCAAGGTTACACTTGACTTTTTATCATCCGTTTGAACAAAATGAAGGCATGCTAACGACCTCTTTGACATTAGTTTCGAGCTGACTTTGAGTAAATGTTCAATGTAAATATGAAATAGCTAAGCGGTTTCCTTTAGGCTGGGCAGGTGCAAAGTTGTATAAACGTGGGGGAGTTCACAGGTAGTTGGTTCTCCTGCCAAAAGTAATTGCTTAACCTTGGAAATGTATTTATGTAGTACAATAACACAGAGGATTGTCAATAAGAATTAGGTCAAGGACATCATATGGACCAACAATCAACGTGTCTACCATGACTCTACAGGGCTGGACCTCACCTCTAATCTCCTAAAAATTAGGTTTCTACACATCTAAGTTACGACAATAAGTTTTTGGACACATGTATTTAATGAACATATGTGGAAATTATAGAAAGCATTATAGAAAGCGTATTTTTAAATTAATGACATTTGTTTTCTGTCCTAATATTTGATTTTGCAGCACAGTATCCACTTGTACTGACTCCAGCATTACTGGACTTTCTAGGGTGGTGTTTACATACTTCCAGCACTTGGGTAAAGTCAAATATGTTGTTGCAAATCTAAGAAATATTGCACTTCATTCAACAAGAGTTGCCTCAGCACATAATCCAGCCAGCAATTATGTTTCGCCACCGAAACGATTTAATAATAGATAAACTCCTAGAAAAGCAGCAGGGAACATCACCTGTGACCTCTCGTCCGGTTCCTTGTTACTTAAGCTTGCTACACCCCAACTTCCTTTTTCGCTCAAGGCAAAACAGTGCGGTGGAGCACCGCCCAGAAAAACACAAAGAATTTTACCACAAGCTACGCGGTTGCATTGACTCACACGGTTTCCCTCTTATCTTTCATCTGCCAGATTACTTATCCACCCTTTTAGGTTGATGAGTTACACCACAAAGAAGATTGATGCTCTTGGCTATTATGGGCCTTGTAAAAGAAGGAAGATTCCTGTCCTGTGACAGGTAGCAATTAAGTCTTAAAGAGGTGTAACAAGGTCCTGGATTATCCTTGTCAGAGGTCGTATCAAAGAACAGCGTGTCTACTCTTTGTGAGTTGCTACAGAAGGATAAAGTAGATGGAGTAGAGATTGTCTGGGATTTTTTTTTTTTTTCGTGTGTGACCTTTAGTTCACAGGTAATCCTTATCTCAAGAATCTTCAGCCTGTTTCCTACCCTCATTCACAGGGCAATCTTTCCATCCCTCCCAGTCTGCAAAGGAATGCTCACACCTGTAGCACTTCACCCAAATGTGAAGCCTGTTGTGGGAATTCAACGGGGCAAACTGTCTGCTTGCACATGCTGATCACTCCTCAGATAACAAGCTGTTGTTTTGGCAACAGCCAGACATCTGAGAAATGATAGAGCAAAAGAAGGAATGATAATAATAATAATAGTCACTGTTATATGAGGTGCTGGCGCCCTGGAGTCCTGTGGCTGTTTGTGGTTCATTAAGACCTGTTCTCCCTCTGCTTTAGTGTTGAGCCACATTCCACAGCGTGTTAAGTTGTTTGTTAGCGGCTCTGTCGTGCAGTGGAGGGTGGAGAAATGGATATGTGTGTGAGTCAACAGCTCCACTGATCTGGGATTGAGAAAAGAGCCGTATGACATACAGCTAAGCACTCAACCACCTGTCAATCCACACGCTGTAACCACCCTGCCCTGTAGGCACATCACTGGGAAACTGCTGACAATTACAGGATGCTGTAGATACAGTTTCTCCAGGAGGAGGAGCGAACAGATCTTCAAGTATTCTGTGGTATTTGACCTGCAGTGTCAGGTTTATAATTTAAGAGCTGTTGCGTCAGGCTGATGCTCTTCTGTGGAGTCATCTCCCTCTGGCTGAAGAGTGACAGGACAAGAAGTAGCTGGCAGCTTAACTCTGATCCACACCTGAAAGATCTTCTTTGAGAAAATATTGCTTTTTATCGGTTTATTTTGGTTTTTAGCCACACTCGTATTTGTACAAGACAATCAAGGCAGAACAGTCAAACAGAGAGATACCTGAAGGCACACGCACTCATCTGCATAGTGGAGGAAAGCCTTGGGTCGAGTTTCACATATCACTCCAGCTGGTGCATAGTTGTCATTAGTCGTCAATTACTTTGGCCAATTGTAAATATGTAACAAACGTGTGTGAAGTTTCATGGCTGGCTCTTCCTTCTTGTTTGCTTGTAACCACAGTCAGACCTGTAACACGATCATACGTCTGAAAAGATGAAAGGAGAGAGTGGTGTGACAGAAGGTCACCGAGCCTGAGGCAGCGCTGTCAGGTTCCTGTGTGACACTTCACACTCGTACACAGCAGCACAGCAACGGGCACGAGCCATTCTTTTTACTTTGTCTTCTTGCAAACACAGGCAGAACTTTGCCTTTCTCTTGCAGTGGTAAAACTGACAGACAGCTAATATCACTGCCTTATTTTTTTGTAACATGAAGATGTAAGTTTACTCCATTACTGGATGAATGCATGATGCATCGCCCAACTACAACCACACTGGCTCTTTAAAGGCTGTAGTTGTTGGGCACGGTGGTGCTTTGTGCTTACAACTAACTGCAGCATGCTACATGCTGGTGTTTATCTGAGACTGTATATGATAGGTAGGCGTAGCCACAGTGATGTCACCCACCGCTTTGAAACCCAGAATTTGACAATTTGCCCATCACCGTGTTGGTTTTTAAAACCAAATGTGACAAGCCAGGGGTGGATCACACAGAGAACTCAATAACAGGATGTACACCCATAAAGTAGCAACTTGTCAATCACGTGGTGGCCACACCCGAAAGCATACCTTGCTTTTTTATCTAAATGGGGTCATAATTTACCCAGTGCACATTCTGTTGTATTTAAAGAGACAGGAAACTAGCGATTGACACCATAAACTCATTAGGAAAATATTTATTATAATAACAACGCAAGTGAAAAGTAGGGTCAATTTCTCATGGACTTTTATACAATTTAGCTTCTTTTTCTAATCAAAACTTCTGGTCATTAGTATGAATGTAGGTTAAAGGATCTCTCACATTGGCCTCACTACTCAGATCCATCCCCCTTTAACCTTCTGAACCCCAAATCCTGCTTGCATGTTTGGAAGGCATGTTATATTTTAAAGAAATCCCCAAAATGACACTATTTACTGGAGCCAGAAACTGTAAAAACAGGAAAAATCATCAGATTTTCAACCTTACAATTGTCCTTGAATTACTCATCTGTTATGTGACATTCCATCAAAAGAAATTAACAAATTGCAATTTTAACAGACACAATATTCTACATAATATATTTGAAAATTTGCAAAAATTAACCATTAGCTCTGACCAGATCATGTAAAAAAAAAAAAAAAACACAAAAAATTTGACACTTGTCAGCAAAAAAAAAACAAAAAACAGTTGTGACAAAAATTCAGAGTCGCTTTAACTGAACTGGGCTGAACTGCAGCTGTGTTTCCGTAGAACAGGTATCTGAAACAAATTATGAATGTAAGTAGTAAAATATCCATAGCATGTAGAGTCAATGTTTCTACACCTGTGGGAACTTGAAAAATGGCATAATCCATCCATCCATTATCTATACACCGCTTGATCCTCACTAGGGTCGTGGGGGGCTGGAGTCTATCCCAGCCGACTTAGGGCGAAGGCAGGGGACACCCTGGACAGGTCACCAGTCTATCACAGGGCGACACTTAGAGACAGACAACCAAGCACACTCACATTCACACCTACAGACAATTTAGAATCACCAATTAACCTCAACATGTTTTTGGACTGTGTGCATGTGGAGAACATGCAAACTCCATGCAGAACGATCCTGATGTCCTCATCGGGACCGTGCTAATCCACTTTGCAGCCCCAAATGGCATAATTTTATTGTAAAAATACACGAGATATTTTAGAATTTTCTCTACATTCTTTCTCTGTTGTCTGGCATTGTAGATATCACTTAACTGTCTTGTCAGAAAAATGATCAAAAGATTAATTAAGAATAAAGCTGCATATGTAACAGGAATGTAGAATTATATCAGGATTGAGTATAATTTTTTTTTTATCATGACTGACAATACCAGCTGCGTAATGTACAATATATATCTTATTGTGTAAAAAGGAGATATATTTCGTCGTAGAGCGACTCACAGGCTCCACTCCGGAATAAATATAAGTGACGCTGGGACCTGCTAAATCCATCAGTCTCTGTGAGTGTAACACCACACTGTCAGGGGAAATGGTAAACCTCACTTTTGTTCATGTCAAACAAAACATGATGAACGGCCATAAAGTCGCACTGCATTAAAAGTCCACTTTTCCCACGTTGCGCTGCCACAGAACAGGGCACGTCCGCACAACCACGAGACTATAACTCTTGCACGCTCTATAAACTAATCACTTCCTGGGTTTCTTTATTCCCAGGCAAGACCGTTTCATCTGTGTGCAGAAGACAAAATCTGAGGTTGTGAAATTTACACTTGCTGATGTATCGACTTATTCTTAAATACTCGGCGGACAAAGAAACGTCGAAAAACTATTTCATAAGGGAGCCGTTACATTCACAGAGTCACTGTTCTTCTGCGCACTTACGAATCTAGTTTCAGATGCATGAAATAGGACGCGTCTGTGTGTGTGTGTGTGGGTAAGACCTAGACGCTGGGTGTCAAAATTGAACATCGGAGTGGCTGGGAAGTTGTTTTAGCTCTGATCTCTAGAGGAGAAGCAGCAGTTAAAGTGTGCTTTCTAAAAAAGACCGGACTGAGTAACAGCTACTTCAGCCCTCAGTGGATTTCACACTTCCATACACTCACATTTAAATTCATTGTTTGGATCACTCTGGATGAGCACCTCACAAATTGCACCTAGGCCTCATAAAGTTGTTTCCACCGACACTACCGGCTGAAGGGAATGTGTTTGACCTTACAGATCAGTTCACTGCAGTGTGTCCCTTTCGGGTGAGTGTCAAAGTGGTTTTGGAAAGTGTGACATGGATAGTCTCTTTTGTCATCCATTCACTAGAGCAAAGCGTAGATTTATTTAGTGACACGGTGGATTGTTCACACTCAATAGTGGGGTATCGTGGGGGTCACATCGAGATGATCAGACGGCCTATGCTAACTGTCCATCGTGTTACTGTTTCATGTGAGTAATTTAATACAGCAGTTGACAAAATCTCACTTTAACCTCTTCAGACCTGGCATCCACATGCGTAGACATTATACTTTGGGTTATATTACCACAGTAGTTGATTTTTTTAATTCTTATTTTATTAGTCTTTTTTTTTCTTTATATGTATATATTGTCTTTTCCTATATTTTTTCTTTTTTTTTAATATATTTTCTTTTTAATTTTTTTTAAATTCTCTTTGCTATTTGATCTGATCAAAGAAATCAAAATTCAAGAAATTTAAAAAAAAAGCATATCAAACAACAGCTTGGGTCTTAAGAGGTTACGTTTCATTTCACAACCAACAATTAGAAGAAGTTTCAAAATGCAGACTTCAAACTGACAACTGAGAAAATTGAGCAAAAGAGTGACACAAACCAACAGAGTTTAAGAGAGGGATTTAAAAAAAATTAAGATGTAAGATATTTTGTTTATTTGCATTTTGTTGCCTTTATTTTTAAGTCCAACACTGGATCTGACAAACTGAAGGATAAATTGCATCTATGCCTTAGCTGCTCCGAGTAGTTTTACATAAGCAAATATTAAAGTTATTTTAATGACTTCATTAAGTACCAACATTAAAAGCGTGCGCCACACAAGCTGCAGAGTGTATTATTCTTGCCACATTCCTAATGTAGACGTGCATTTAATTTTCTCTACAAATCTTCAGTGGCCTATGTAGCCTGAATTGGCTAATGGACAAGTGCCAGATCTTAAAATCAGTTGTAAAATTAACAGCAATCTGGAATGAGGATAATATGGCAGCTAATATGTCTCCTAATCCTCGTTAAAAGTGTGGTTGTGATTAACCTCATTGCAGCCAAGTTGTTTCATGGATTAAATCACATTATTACAGCCCACGTTCCACAAGATGAGTTCCTAAACTGCACTCCTGTTTTAGGAGTCGCAGATGCATTTAGTGCGGAGGGGGGAACTGTACGCCGCTCGCAGGCTTCCGTGACAGTGTCCATGATGGAGTGTCGTGTTGAAACGGGCTTTGTAAAGAGGCACCCACAAATACAGCAAGCTGTTTCCCTGATGGAGTGTTTTGTGAGGACTAGGCTGTTAAATGTTGGTAAAAACAAAAAAAACAAAAAAAAAAGGATTGAGTGCAGCACAGCAGGCTGACAGACTGACACCGCGGAGCCAAAGAGGAATATCTGCCTCAGTGTATCTGCCATACACTAAGAGCAAACACTCCAACAGGGAAAGGAAACCATGGAAATTAACAATTTTGTGGCTAAGCTATTAGTGGCTTTTTGGCTGGCAATGCTAAAGATGGATAGCTTATCTGACTTTAATAGCTGGCACAGCAGCATTAGTGCTGAGCTGGAGCGAGGAGAGGAACAATACGGCACATTAGAGGAGCAGCCAGCACACGCCAGAAACTGCTCCAGACTTCTAATTAGCATTCATTAACAGTAGGGGAAAGAGCGATTATGGTCTTTAAGTAGTGCATTAGCTAATGTTGCTTTTTCTCATGTCAGCAGATTTAAATAGAAGGAGTGCGCTGCCACATCAGAGCCGCTGCTTTGTGCTGACTGGGAGGTTTTGGTTGATGTTTGTGATGACCTTAAAATACACTGCTGCTGTTTGTTTACACTAGTTATTACTGCTAACAAGGCCACAGGCTCTGAAGAGACGTGGCTGCCTGTTTGCTGCCGTCACAACTGCTGCAGGAGCTTCGCTCGAAGTGTGACGGCTTCCACGTTTTCATGTTGCTGCTTTACAGAGTAACTTGACAGTTATAGACGGAGGGATGCTTTTATTTGGGATCTGTTAGGTTGTTTTAGCTGTCAGATTTATAGTCACTAATCAAGTGAAACAAAAAAGTAAGTCAGTCTAGTTATTAGGTTTGTGTTCTCCAGTATACGACACTTGTTTTGTTAACTTCGTATTCCAAAAACAGTGTTTTATTATGGCTGTGGCATGGGTTGCCTTGCAAATAGGGTCGATTGATCACTAAACAGTACATAAACAATATATTTTCCTCCAAAAGCACCAGAATGAATGTATCATTTGAGTTATTGTATTGTGACATACCATTTTCCATTGTATAACGCAGCACAACACATAATGTAAACAGACGTTAACATATAAAAGTGCAAAATTGTAGCGTTAAACTGGAAGTTCTCGTAATTATTTATTGAAGTCAATATAGCTATTCGAAAAGAAATCCAAGTTTTAATTAAACCCTTTAAGAGAGTTTCGTTTGTGTATTAACGTAAACAATGTCTTTTCTCCTTTTCCCGTAATCGGACTCTGACGATGGAATTCTATGAAAATATCGCAGCGCAGCCGTTGTGTTGTACAGTGAATTAGTCAGGCATCACGGTGATAAAGTCAGGATTGTAGCAGTGCAGATCAGAAGCCTACTGGTTAACATGTAGTCTTGATGAGCCACGTTTCTGCCAATATTTCATCCTCACTGTGTGTCTGACAACAGAGACAGAAAAATATAGATTAATGAGAGCAGCTTTTTTGGGGATTCGAGCACATTGTCTATCGCTGTGGTTCTGACTGCAGCTGATCAGTGACTGGAGCCACAAACAGCGGATGTCATGACACAACAATTACATTTCAATGCTAAAGAATAACATTTGCTGAAAGTAACTGATGTAAAAACGAAACATGCATTGGTTCAGAATATAGATTTTGAGGCATTTCAGTGTTGACGTCGTTGATTGTGCAGACTTATACTGCATAGGGCAGCTCTACTTGGTAGCATTCAGGTTGCAGCTGAAAAGAGGATGTAAAATCTATGAAGTCCCCTCCTCTTTCTCCGCTCATCCTTCACCACTCACTGCCGCTGGAGCACACCAGCTCACCTACTACTCTGCTCAAATACTGTGAAACTACTCTCCTATGCACAATGGCAGGTTGCAATTGTGGCGTGATTCAGCCATACATGTCAGAAACGGAAACAGATTCTGAAGAATATTTATATAGAGAGACTTACATTACAAATTGACAGGATGAGTTGTTTAGGTTTGTTGTTTTTGTGACAGTCATTGGCAACTTTGAGGTGTAAATGCTCAGACATGGTGCTGACTGCTTATTTCACTCATGATGTGATGTCGAGCATATAAAAAACACCAAATTGACATGTTAACAAGGAAAAATCAGATTTTCATCGTAAGGGCTCTTTAATAAATTTGTTTTGGCTCACTTTGTCTCTTTAGGGAAATATCTGGCTTTTTGGCAGCTAAATGCTCCACTGTGCTCACCAGCTAGCTGCCTGTTTGCCGTCTTTGTCTATCTTTGTACAGTGTTTTTTTCGTTGTTGTTGTTGTTGTTTGTTTTTAGCCGCCTGCTGTGGCTGGAAATGACACTAATGAGCAGTAAGAACACAGAGAAACAGTGAATTGAAAGAAGCCATAGAGCTCCTCAGAGCTGATGGGAACTGCACAGTCAGATGACAACAGAGTTCTTATTTGAATCGTTTTTCCAAGAACATCCTCAACATTGCCTTACATAGAAACATGAGATGTTCCCACATAGTGCAACATCACACACAGTGTTTCTATGTCTTCTACACTGGTTATCACATGTTGAGAAAGCAGACTGCCTTGGAACTGTAGGCCCCAGTGTTTTAACACAGTATTTTGTATGCAGACATGTTGAACAAAGTGAATATTAAAGTCCCTCTTTATAAAAAATTCAAGTTATTAAATGAGTCATACAATTTTCTGTGTCTTTATATGCAGCATATTGGGGACTACTGGCATAACAAAGTGTAGGAAAAAAAAACTTATTAGAAGTTGACAGGATTGGTTCGTTAGGTTTATTACATATGAAACCCTAGAAGTCTGAATCCATGTTTTTAAGACTGGTGCACTCCAACTTCAAGATGGAAATGTGCAGCCACGGTGTTGACGGCTTGTTTTGCTCATGATGCGCCTTCTAGCATCAGCAAAGAATTACGACCGTGAGTTTGAATGGTGAGTGTGTTATCAAAGAGAGGTTTATTTACATGTCAAGTAGAAGTTGTGTTCATGTCCACCTGACGAATCCAAGACTAACTTTCACTTCCCTTTAGCTTTCTCATGGTCTTAAGTTTCCTGAGGGAAATATTTGGCTTTATGGCAGCTAAATGCTCCACTGTGTTCACCAGATACTTAATTATTTGCTGTCTTAGCTGCCTACTTTGGCTGGAAATTACACTAATAAGCAGTGAGAATTCAGAGGAACAGTGAATTGAAAGAAGCTATAGAGCTCCTCAGAGCTGATGGGAACTGCACAGTCAGATGACAACAGAGTTCTTATCTATCTATCTATCTATCTATCTATCTATCTATCTATCTATCTATCTATCTATCTATCTATCTATCTATCTATTTATCTATCTATTTAATCTTCCTTAACATAGAAACATGAGAGGCTCCCATGTAAGGCAACATCGCATACTGTCATTAATGTACGGGATGCACCTCAGTATCATTCTGCTATAGGGGAAATAAAGGTTGTGGCTTGTTTGTATTTTTTTAACCCAATCACAGTCATCATGGGTGGAGTTATGCAAAGGATACAACTTTAGTGTTTTATTAATGTAGTGACGGGAACATTTGCATAAAGGCAGATGAGCGCTGTGATTAAAATGGATAATTCACTGCAAAGACGCTAACAGGGCTGTCCGACTGCGCCATCAAAACGCTTGGCAAGACTTCAAATTTTCAGTGCGGTGTGTCACTGCCGGGAGTCCATTGTTGTTCCCTGTAGCGAAGGAAACGGTAACAAATGGCTGCGGCTCAGGTGGTAGAGCGGATTGTCGTCTAATTGCAAGGTTGGCGGTTTGATTCCCCGCACAGTTGAAGTGCGAGAAGGCAAGACACCGAACCAGAAGTTGCTCCCAATGGCAGGCAGGCACCTTGCACCATTTTATCCAAAGCGACGTGGTTTCATGCATGTCGCTTTGGATAAAAGCACCTGCCAAAATTAAATTGTAAATTGCAAAAAAGCCCATTGTGGGAGGAAATGGTCATCAGGTTATATTAGATTAGATTGGATAGAACTGTATTGATCCCTTTGGCGGGGCACCTCAGGGAAATTGCTGAGCAGGTGAGCTAACCCATGTCCTCTACATTGGCTATCACATGATGGGAATGCGGACTGCCCTGTTAGCTTTTGCTTCCTCTGGGATGATCTATGATGTTCCACTCATCCCTCCTCACTCGCTGCAGCTCAAGCACACCAGCTCACATGCAGCTCTCCTCCAATGCTGTAAAACTACTCTATGCTACACAATAGCAAGTTGTAGCGCTGGGGTAATTCAGACGTACATGTTTGAACCAGACATAGATTGTGAAGAATAATGATACAGAAAGCGCCTCACTAGAAGCTGACAGGATTAGTTCTTTAGGCTTGTTACGTATGAAAGGGCTGCAAGTTTTTGAGACTGTCATCAGTACACTGCAACGTTATGATGGAAATTCTCAGCCATGGTGTTATTTCACTCATGATGTGTCTTCTAGAATATAAAAAACACTACACAGACATGTTGTCAAGGTAAGAAAAAAAAATTCAGTCTAGGGGGTCTTTAATTGATTTTTTTCTGTCGCTTCGAGAAGCTGTTGAAATGGTGAATGTGTTATCAGAGAGGTTTAATTACACATCAAGTTGGTGTTGTGTTCGTGTCCTTCTGACAAACGTGGTCTGAAGTATCTTGAGGGAACTATGTGGCTTTTTTAGCAACTAATTGCTCCACTTTGTTCACCAGCGAGCTAACTATTTGCTATCTCTGTGTCTCTTTGTACAGTGTTTTTTT
>NW_007579968.1:34525-70147 GCF_000690725.1 Stegastes partitus
AGTAAAATGGCGGAAGGCAAATATCGTGGATTGTTTCGTAAATAGGGAGAGATTTCGGACACAGCCTAAGTCTGTGAAATGCTTATGTGTGAGACAGATAAAGAGCGATAAGGCCAGTGAGTAGGCCTGCATGTGGTGAATAGCCGAGTAGGTTTGCTTATCTCTGTGTTTTGTGTGTGTGTGTGTGTGTGTGTGTTTTATGGTTGGGTAAAGCTGTTAACATTATGGCTGCAATGTGTAACCGAAGATAAGAATTTAATATCTGCATTCAGATTAAAAAACGTGCTTTGGCACATAATACAAGCTTTTATTCGCGCTGCCAACAAGTTTGACAGCACTTTGTTTTTCGTCACAGACACACAAACTACACAATGGCCCCAGTGACAAGCCAGTTTTACAACCTCAAGGACTCGGTGAGCTTAATGACAGAAATGCCGCACACACATAAACACAGCGTTGCCCACACGGAACAAGAAAGCCGTGTGCGATTTCACAGGAAGACATTTCACAAGTGGCTGTTATTGTGTATTGGTGATAAAAAAAAAAAACAAAAAAAAAAAAAAGGCGCAGAGTGAGAAAACATTTGTGTAGGGACCAGATTGCGAGCTCCACCTCTGCACCTTCGGTTCCCTTCGCTGACAATCATCAGCTGTGCTTCTCCTGCTCTGCTTTACATTAGCACCACAGCTCCAGCCCGGACAGGTCCGCGGCTGTTATCTCAATGATGTTCTAATTCTAGTCAAACAGTTCTGTGTTTGACTCAATAGAGGCAGTGTTAGTCAGGAGAGTCAATATTAGCAGAGCACACAGAGCAGGGCTGGTGTTAGGAAAGACAGGAGTTGTGTGTGTGTGTGTGTATGTGGTGTGTGTGTGTGTGACAGGATACATGGTTAAGTGTGCTCTGCTAGTGAACCTTGACCGCCCGCTGCAGTAATAATAATAAAGATAATAAGAAAAAGGAAGAAGCCGAACTCCTGCTTACTTTTGCCTCAGTGGCTTCCGTGTTTGACCAGAGTGACATTTCTTTTATCACCTGTCTCTGAGGTGGATGTTATTGTTAGACGTCAGAGCTCCTGCATTCCTCCCTCACCGCCGTGGCCGACGGCGCTCTGCAGTCGAGCCCGGACTCGGCGCTCGACACGCAAACAGCTCAGCGCTTGAGCTTGAAGGTCTCGAAGGACACTTTGGTTCAGCTCATTCAAGGTCAAACAGCTGCCAGTGTAAACAACCCTGATTATGATATTGTCGCTATCAGATTGCACAACTACTATATTAATCTGTCCTTTCAATAAATGTGGTGTCGATGTGTAAAGTCAAAGTGAAGTCAGCCTTAAAGGCCACTCGCTGTGACTTCGCCGCACAAAACGCGCAGTGGCAGAAAGCATACTTGTGGCTGAATGAAGTTTTAATTACAGAGGGCAGCTGAGTAATGTTTGAGTTATGCCTCATTTATAGTTATGAAGTAAGAGGAAATTATAAACCCATCAGCTAACAGCACCTTCTGTTTGTTCAGAATTCATCCAGCAGCACAGTTTACTCTATAGGAGATTGTGGAGGAGGGGAAAAAACATCAAAATATTGAGCTTGTGCATCTGCTGCACACTCTGTTTTCTGTGTGTTGATTACTCTTGTTTTCCATTAAATTATTTGTAAAAGAGTCCTTATTGGGAGTTTTGAGGGATCTCCAGATGATCAATATAATAGGAAAAAAATAGGGGGGGAAAGAGCAAATGTTTCTCCCTTCAGTCCTTGCTTTTGCAGGATGTTTTCAGGTTGTGTGTCTGTCTATCCATTTCATTATTGTAAACGTGATATCTTAGCAACTTCTTGAGGGAATTTATTCTGATTGGGGCTAAATGCAAGAATGAAGTGATCAGATCTTGGTGGTCAAACATCATTGTGACTTCACAAAACAACCTTAACAAACGATTTAATATGCTGATACGCTCACGTAAATATTTCCAACCCTCTCCTACATTTTTCTTAACTTTGCCACATTAAGCATCATACTCGCCGGCTGATCTATCACCTGTTTGTTTGTGTGAGGCTGAATCTCTAAATCTCAACAGTCACATGTAATGGGGGATCACCCTGTTGATAAAAAATGCAAAACAGAATAGCTCAGGTTATCTGCGGCTATCTAGTTACCTTGTAGCTTATGTTTGAATAGATACCTGCAGCATTTATTCAATTCCTTCCATTTTTTTCTGTTATATTTTTAGTTTTACATCCTCCTTAACTGATATCTTCATGTCTATGTCCACATTCAAACTCCTTCATGGTAGAGAATTCAGATCCCAACAGAGCAGTACCTGCCACGATTGGACAATCGCTGTTCAGGGCCTGTTTAGCCAATGGTCAATTCAGCAATAAATCACGTTTCTGTAAATCATCAGTCACTGTATTTAAGTGATATATGTTGTTGAGCCCAGCCATGCGGATCAGGGGCGGGCCATGTTTGTCAACCACATGAAAGGGGAAGAGCTGAATAGCCGGCTGCTGCAGATGGCAGTGCAGCAATCTTTTCTGCTTATGTGGTTTCATTTTATCCCTACAGGCCCTCATGGTATTTTGAATTGCCCTGGGTTATGTATTCACTCGGTCATGTAAGCTAAATGAACCATCCATAATGTAAATGAGAAAGAAAGAGAGATTGAGAGAGAGACAGGGATGCAAATGCAGTGGTGCCCCTGGTGTTAGGAGAGAAGAGAAAGAGATGTCAGCATTTTCCCACATTTCACTTTCAAATGAGCCACAGCTGACTGGAGAGTCAGACCTTCTCATTGCATACACCAAATAGCGCAATTACTTACCAAAAGATGCAACAATTTGTGAATTTAAAAAGTCAAAAGCATTGCAAATACGGTTTATTCTGTTATTTACAGCAAAGGGTTTCTTATTCTTGTCTCGGACTGCGTGAAGAGAGATGATTCAACGCTCTCTGAACCATCATTTACCGAGGTGCTGACTCCGTCTGACTGGCTGGCAGGAGTTATGTGCTTGTGTTTATTGCGGTTGAACGTCCATCCCCACTTCTTCTGTACACACAACATCCCAATGGGCACTGTTTTCCCATTTAGGAGACGTAAGGCACTTTTGTAAATAGTTAATGGCTTTCTGGGGACACAGGTCGTGTTTTGAGTGCCGAATAATCACCGTTGGAATTTCTTGTCTACTTACTTGTTCAAATCACAACACAAGGTAGACACATAACAGCACTGCTGCTGTCTGCACTCCATCTCATTTCAATCAGTAATTACCCGGCATATTTGCACTTGGCACTGTGAAACATGATGCAAGTTATTTTGTGTCCTCGATGAGAAATATTTCCTGGCATTTCACTGCTTCCAAAATATTACAGCCAATTTGATATTAGATAAATATTTGAGCTGGCATGCAATGAAGCGTATGTCAGATGAGCAAAAAGCACTGGCACTAAGGATGCATTTAGCTGCTCAAAGGGAGGAAAAAGACAAGGGAGAGGCCTTGTCTGTTCTCCATTAGAATCCACTCAGTTCTTCTACAAACAGAGAGGATGCTAGCCAAACAAGCTTATTCAAGGGGGTTCTGTGTGGACCGTGTTAGCTCAGCAAATCCAGCTCCACAAACATGCTTCAAAGAATACTGCTATCTCCGCAGAGCCTTTGATGTGGGTATTGATCATGCAGCGGTCTGTGAGAAAGAGGGATGCAGTGGAGGTTTAGTATTCTGTTCTGGCTCAGATAGAATAGATAATAGCAAAAACATGCACTCCCATCACGCCGTGCTGTGCTTCGGTTATGACAGCTGCACAACCATTTTCTAGCTCTGAGGTAGATGTGATTAGGAGTAAAAGACAAGGGAAGAGCAAATCAGATCATTCGCCCCGAGGACAGGTCACAGCGCATTATGTTTACCACGGCAGAGGAGCCACAGCAGAATCCAAATAAAGTCAAAACATCAGTCGACAGAGAAGAGCGCCATACCTCCAGGTGACCGCGGAAACAGGCTGAGATTTTGTAAACTGACTTCTAAAAGCATTAATGCGTTCTCATTTTGTAAGGTCACCCTGATTCTCAGGAGGAAAACTGCTTCGGTTTTTTTTTTTTTTTTTTTTTGGATAGGTCTTTGTGTCGCACTACAGTGGCAGGGAAAGCAAAGCAAACAAAAACAAAGCTAACACTTCCAGAATCACACAGTCACGCTGTATGCTATAGAAAGACAAACAAAGTCTGTTCTTCTTAGCATGGTAAAACAACCACCCACAGCCCTGCTCCTGTCTCACACTGAGACCATTAGTCACAATGATTTCTCTGCCAGCTGTCCTGGTGTTTGCTTAAGCTAGCCTCACAGGCAGTTTGAGCCTCATTTGAATTCTCACTTCAGTTTATTAGGCATGCACTGAATCATTAACATCCAGTAAGGCCGATGCAGATGTGCTCCTCAGGTGATGTTCAAATGCAAACCTGAATGGTCATTAATCATGTGGATAAACACACCATGAAAATAACATGCTCGGAAATTATATGAACCCACAGTCATCTGGTGTGTGTTTTGTTTTTTTTTTCTTTTTTGGAACAACTGTCTCATTCACCTTGTCAACAGCGGTTGCAGCCAGCGCTCTAATCTTATTTGTGCACATGGATGCTATAATCTCAGCCTTTATGCTCATACCTGCATGGCCCTGTGTGATAAAAGTTGCTGCTCTATTAGAATGAATTAACTTTGCAACTTAGCCATATCCAATGAATCAAGCAACAACTCCTTAATGCGTATGTAATTGCCTACCGTTTACAAAGTGCAACACGCAAGGTACTGGAAAAGAGCAGCAGACTATTTTAAGATAAACAGCCGACGTGTGCGTTCAAAGAGGCTTTTGTGTTTGCTTTTGCATGGGAGTTTGTGCGGAGGGGCCTGACTGAGCTTTATGCAGATATGAAAATCATGTGGTGCTATTTCACCCTCCTCCAAATGCCACCTATGATTGTTCACAGATAAGCTGGTTCTAGTGTGAGTAATTTGCATGAAAGCATTGGCAGGACAAAGGTTCGAAATAACATTCTCTTTCTTTCTGCAGCAAACAAGGACTCGTAGGTATCAGCTTAGTGGGTTAATAAGCCGAGTTTTCAGTGCTCATTTATTCTTTGTCCTTGCACAACTGAAGCTAGAAAATTAATATGATTTGAGAAAATTGAATCAGTCTCCACCACATCCAAATACCATTTAGTCATCATACATCATCCTGCATTGTGCCATTGTCAGTACAACAATTTCTGGCATCCCCTCTCCTTTCATTTCATCAGCAAACTGCTTGGAACGCTGCTTAAATAATCAGCCAACTGCACGCAAAGCCCGGTTACGCCGCAGCGTTAACTAGATGAGATCAACCACTTGTAAAAAAGCACTCCGACTTTTCTGTGAAGGACACATTGTGGTTACAATGAAAGTGAGTCAACGGAAATCAGTCATGGCATACTGTCACCACAGTAAGGACACAGCCAGCTAAAAGTGCAGCCAAGCCACATATACTGGGCAAGGAGAATACACTCAACTGACAGCTGCAAGCACTTAGTCAGCCGCCAAGAACAAAGACAGGGAGGAAAAAAAACACTATTCAGCCCAATTTGGCTATAATGAGCCTACACAACAATGGCCCCAATATTTTCAGTAAGAAATCAGTCATGTCTTCAATTGCGTTTGTCAGAGGTCAGCTCTCTCTGTGTTGATGTGTTACCACAACAACAAGCATGAGGACAAATGGATTACTCAGAACAACTTGAGCTCTTAACGACAGCTCGGACATGAGTAAATGAAATGGACAGTGACAGACTCAACATCTGCTGTACTCATCTTTGTAAAAAAAAAAAAAAGGAAAAAAAAAAAGCAGCTGCATAAACTGCACAATCAGATCAGCGAGATATATATTGTCTGATAGTCTGAATGGAGCAGTTAAGTGTCATGAAGGGCTAAAAAGCAGAGCTGCAGGAGGAGGCAGCAGATGGGATGAGGTGTTCTGAACCACTAACCAAATGCACTTAAGGGTCAGAGCAATTCTCATCCAGCGTGCTTCTAAACAGCTGAAAAACCAAACTTTACCTCCGGGAGTCTCTGCGAGTTTGTGACTCTTTGACCCATCTGTTCGTCACAGCCGCACCAGCAGAAAAGAGAGCGTGGGAGCTTTTACCTCTTATTAACACTGAACACGGTGCCTCATGCCTCCACTGTGCATGTTAGTATGCATTAAGGCAGATGAGTGTGAGGTGAGCAAGCAGTGAAGAGGAGCCTCGCTAAAAAGAAAAAAAAAAAGAGAAGCCAGATGAGTCCCGAGTGGCTGGGAGATGGGCTGAATGACAATTGACTGGCTGTCAACACTCATCTGCATTCGCATATCTTTCTGGCCCGACACATTTATCTGGCAGACAGCCACGGCCTTGACATATGAAGACGTAGTGTACGGACTGTGCTCAGAGCTTCGCTTTGCAAAGCTCTGCTCTCATGCAGTATTTACTGGTGTTTCCCACTAATTGACTTTAATTGTCAGGGATTGTTATTCTTGCCGCTAAAAGAAAGCAGAAAAGCGTGTAATGGGTTCTGGTTTAAAGGACAGCTGTGGCTGTGATTGAGTCACTTGCTTCAACATGCCCTTCAAATCTGCATTCACTTCAGTCGGTGTGATTCAGCTTCAGAGGCAAATGGAACAACCATCATACCTCAGATGCCCCCTATAGCCAAGTATAGAGTGTTACTGGATAGGGTTACGCTTTCATCACACCTATTTAAACTCATACCCACTTTTCACTGCCTGATTCAGAACAGTGTGTTAATCATGCAAGCAGGAAGAGGTGGTGTAACCTACCTGCTGCTCGAGTTAAATTTACCGACACAAAATGGCAAACATCCACTTTAAAGCTACTATAATCAGTAGTTTTATACTAACAATAGATCAAAAGACTGTGTAAGTGTTTCTCAAAGTGATGACCCACCGATGGTTATCACCTGATTCTGATTCTGTCCTCATGTCTACACAGCTTTGTAGCATCTTTCAGCTTGTTGTTTTGGTTTCTGGGCCCGTGACTTAGATTTGTTCGCTAATCACTCTGGTCTGCTTCCTCTTTAGCTGCAGGAGGCAGCTGTTTTCAATAAAAAAAAACACAGCGACGCAGTCACAAAACGGTCAAGTGTGTCCAGTTATATCGTCACAGAGTCAATGCTGAAGTGTTACTCGGGCCCTCACTGACGCTGTTAATGTTGTGGTTATGAAAAAATGAAGGATAGTATAAAAACAGAACTGAGAATTGGCAGCAGGAATAAGATTTGTGTCCATATTTCAGATAGAACAGAACACGAGATTGTGGCCAAAGTGGAAATGGTGAAACAGAAACATATGACAGAAGTTGAGGCCAGCTCAGCTTTGATTGGTAGCGTGTCAGGCGTCAGTTTGCAGCTTCATATCGCCGGCTTCCATTGAAAAAGACTTGTAGCCAGTTGCTTTTTCAACGCTAGTTTGAACACACGATTGAAAATACCCCAGACAGACACAGTTAGCGACTAGCCAGTGAACACTGTAGAACATTTAGCAGCTAAAGAAGCAGAAATATTTCCTCAGGGGTTAGTAAAGACAAGCAAAACAAAAGGAGGCGAATTTCTTTTAAACTATTTTGTCGTATTGACACAAACAGGAATGCTGTGCTGTAAATGTAAACAGACAACAAGTTCACTATATCAACTCAAAAGATGATGCTGCAATTTGTCACTGTTGTGTTCACAGTTTGTTTTTAGCCCTTAGATGACCAAAGGTAGGCTCTTGAGCTATAAACGACTGCCATAACATATCGTTAAAGTAGAAATTATACACTGATGAGCCAAAACATCATGACCAATCTGCCTAATGTGTTGTTTGATGCAACCAAAACAGCTCAGACTTGCCAAGGCGTGGACTCTACAAGGCCTCTGAAGGAGTCCTGTGGAATCTGCACCAAGATATTGGTAGCAGATCCTTTTAAGGTCATATTGGGCCTCTTTTCAGCAAATTAATTGAAGTGTTAGATGTTCCCACAGTGTGTCTTTCAAGTTTTCGCTTAAAAATACTGTAAAAATAGTTAATTTCACCATGACTGTGTAACCCCTGGTTTTAGGGCTGTTCTAAACTAATTGCTTTGCTCTGAAAACCAATGAGCTCCTGCTGTTCCCGCATTCTTCATGAAGAAAACGCTGCCTGCTTGTGTGATTGACTGCCACAGCTGTCAATCACAGTTAAAGCTGGATAACTATTGGTTAGTTAGGTGTTGCGTGGCGCCTATGCCAAATTCTTACTTGCTTCTAAAGGGGGGAGGCTATCTAGTTTTGGTGAAGGCTTGAGAAAAGGCAGAAGTAAATGTGTTTAACAGTGATTATTTTATACTTCCAAGTTTATGACAACCACAAAACAGAATCCACATGGATTTTCACCATATGGGACCTTTAAGTCCTGTAAGTTGGAGCCACAAGGAATCAGTCGCTAAGTATTTACCGCTGCTGACCGTGAGCACACGCAATGTGGCCACTGTCAATGTTGCTCACACCTGACCGTTATCCCACATTTAACAAGTTGTCTACGAGTACCAGCTGTTCACTGAACATCTGATCTATCCCAGACCTCGACATATCCGCTGTTACAGGATAATTAACATTACTCGCTTCATCTGTGAGTGTCATAATGTTTTGGCACAGTGGTGGAGTTTTAATCAGATAGGAAATTAGTATCTGACAGGTAAAATAGTGGACAATGCCACTTTGAATCGCTGAATTATAAATGGCCCTCATCAGCATCATAGATTGGTGTGAAAATTATTTCATCCTGCCTGTGCCAAAAGGCAGCTTAAGACCTCTTTATCAGAGTCGTTCAAGCAAAGAGTCAATAAAACACTGCAATTAGGCCTGCTCTTTTAAAATCTGAGACAGTCTAATTGACTGTGTATTCAAGTAGAACACCAGAATTCCCTCCAGCAAGTTTAATAACATTGATAAGCAGCATTATGCATAATCATAAGCTTGAAGCTCTGAAATGTAGAATGATGTATTCTTACCGTACAGTTGGATGAACAGTGTTGCCTTTAAGATTTGGTTTATGCTTCTTGCAGGCCTTTGTGTGCAGTTTGATTTATTTCCCTCAAGTGTCTCTTTGAAACTGCTAATGTTGATCAGGGGCTCAACAGGAGTTTCATAATAACATCTTTATAATGCTCACGCCACTTGGTTGTGGAGGGCTTGCAGTGAGGAGCTGGGGATAATAATGCAGTGCAGCACATCAAACAGAGCCTGGTCAAAAAGCAAAGCACTCAATATCTCATAGGAGGGAATTTAATGGCCACTGGTTGCTCTGGGCTCTTGACCCTCTCCAAGAGGCTCCATGTTAGTCACTCTCCAGTGCTTTCCAATTGAAACCCAGCCAGACTGGTAGTAGATGAGATTTCAACGGTCTACTCAAAGCCTGGATGACTGTACCACCAGCTTCAGCTGGTCATTACACTGGTGATGCTCGGCTGATAAGAGATTGTGAAACTGGACGCTGTCAGTTTAGTCAGCTGGGATTTTTCTGATGTATTCAGACGTAGAGCCTTTTCACACCCGTCTGCTTATAGTGAGTTCAAATGTATTGTAGACTTATTTTACCAATAGTTTATTCTATGCTTTGTCTTTTCAAGACTATAAACACATTTAGTCCAGTACTGTAGCTTAGTACAGCTTTGAGGTACCTCTTCTCGACATTTTCAGAGGTAAATATTGAACTTTTAAATCCACATGTGCTTAACAAATGTAGTTACTTTAACGAGCCTACTTTGTCAACTAAGAAGTGGTTTGATTTTTGATGCTTTAAGCACATTTGTCTGCTAACACTGAATGCAGGACTTTATAGATCAAAGTAATGCTACTATTTCCACAAACACCAACATTGGTCCTTGTCCTTCATTTGTGAGTAAGTGTCAAAACCAAAACTAAGCCAACAAACTAGGCTGAGAACCAACCACATAGCAGTAGGTAAAGTCAGGACACAGGACATTTATGGGCTTTATGACAGCCTGCGACTCAGCTGACTTGCCCCGAGGGCAGCCAACCACACTGATTTAATATGCATTTATATACAAGGTGTCTTGTTTAACATAATGAATAT
The DNA here is from genome assembly GCF_000690725.1 of Stegastes partitus. Taxonomy (NCBI): domain Eukaryota; kingdom Metazoa; phylum Chordata; class Actinopteri; family Pomacentridae; genus Stegastes; species Stegastes partitus. The sequence continues at coordinate 44,655 of NW_007579968.1, forward strand.
CTAATCAAGCATGAGCACAGGAAAGCAATTTCAGCAAAGTAATTGAAATCAGACTTTGTTTATATGACAGAGAGTATTTCTCCACTCTTGGCACTCAGTTGCCCAGAGCGCTAACTCGACATTAAATCTCTTTTCAAGCATCATTTTGAAGCAAATTTGTTTTCCCTCCGTATTAGCCTGTCAACCTCCAACTACTGGAATCGGTCTTTGCAACTGCCAAAGCTCGAAAATTTGATAAGACACAATAAAACTGTGCCTCTGTTCAGTGACGTTGATAAAGTTCACTTTTCATGTTGTATTATTATGGAGCCTACAGAATAGTGGGGTGTAAGGGATGACTTGTCATAGCTGTGCATCCAGTGTTTCAACAGAGGATCTATAATGTCTCACTGTCCTGTGCTGCCATCTAGTGTTAGGAAATGATCCTGGGGCGGCTGGTCTTCTTTGCTGTAAATTATGCAGTGTTCATCAAAGTGGTGCTTCAAAGGAATTTTATTCCATAGTGTACAGTGAAGGAAAAAAATCTCCAAAGTAAGCTGATGATTTTAACTTTACCTGAAGTTCAATGTAAGTCACCAATCAAAAGACAGTTTGTAGCAGATATCAATCAATATTGTGGCAGCTTCACAATAACTTCTCATGTGCCAAGTAATAAATGTGCAAACCAACGTTTTTCTTTTCAGCTGTAGCTCCACAGTAACTAAACATCTGCCACTGACTCAGACCAACAACATTTGTGTTTGACTCAACAGAGAAAAAGCGTATAAAATACTTTACAAAACAGCTTTGGTTACCGATGTATATATACACCGTTGCATATATAAAGGCATAGAAAATGTTTAAATATTATCACTAGAGCTAATTCAAAAACAAAGTTCAGATTATTGCACAACAGCCAGGTCAGGAGAGAGGAGGAGTGTGATCACTGTTGCAGCCGTCGGATGCTTTCAAGGTTTTCTGCGCCTGTAACAGAACAGAGTCAATCATAATCTCCAGTTATGAGCTGCGGGTAAAAACAAAATGTTGATGGAGAAAGTTGACGGCCTACTTGGTGATGCCATGATGCTCATATCCAGGCCCCATGTTTGATCCAGCCCTCATCTCCATAGCCACAGAGCACTGGGAAGAAATGGAAAATTGTGACTCAAATGTAATTTGAAGTCTTAAATTGACCTTAAAACAAAGAGGATCGTAACTGAGGGATGAATGAGCACCTAACACAATGAAGACAGCAAGCTCTTCATTACCATTTTGATGAATGTTTGTCTGTGCCAAAAATGTCTGTATGTAGTGTAATGTTAAAACATTGGTGACCTACAACTCAGTAAATTTCTTCAACTCCCCAAGTCTGTGAGAGTCTGTGCAAACCTCTCACTGTATGTCTTTGTGCTAATGGTTGGGAGTAGTGTGCATATGTGGACTATGTAGACCCTGATCTACTGTGCATGTATGACAACGTGTTCTCCAAGCAGGCTTGTATAAAGTATATGTATGCGTACACGATGCCTGCAGCTCTCAGTGTGCAAATAAACATAATCCAGGCTTAAACCAACACACACACAGTTTATGGAAGACTAATCAATTCTATCATCTTACCCTTGTCTCCACATCAGTCCAAGCTCCATCTGCTCCATCCCCACTTGATGGGGTGCCCTCTGAAGATTTCCTCTTGCGGCTTTAGGGACAGGTGTGAAATGACAAACTTGTTAATTATTATAACATCTTCACACATCCTCCACCCTTTGCAGAACAAACAAATACGTGATATTGCCAACTGACATGTTGAAAATCAACCACAATAATAATAACATGTCTAATTTAACAATATTGGATGTAAAACTGACAAAAGATTAGTGAAATATGACTTTCAAAGTGTTTAATGCAACAAACTGGTTTATATATAATAACTGTTCACACATCTTAAAATTATATGCAACATATTTACAAGGTGCTTGAAATTCTAAAATTGGACACGAGAAATGCATTAAATGAAGTTCTGAATTGTAGGTGCACATAAACACTGACAGTAAAGCTGGACATTTTGGGGGAAATTTGTCATCACAATTTTTCTGACAGATATTGCAATTTAATCATGACCTTTAATCCCCATCAGTTCTTTTCACTTTTGTCATTTCACAGTTAAATATTATGTTTACATCAATTGTAAACATTCAGAATTAGAAAATCACTGTACACGTTTATCAAGTAGAGGGAAGTTCATTGAAGTAGCTCCTATTGTAAACAAAATCTTTCTCCAATGGTCTATCACCTTGCAGCTATGGTGAGCTCCTGTTTTAGTGTCTCAATGTCGGTGAACTGGACAGCTTGTCCTCCTCCTCTGGTTTTAATCACGTCACCCTGAAAAATGAAGTAAAATTATTAGGCAATAGCCAACTTTTATTTGCAGTTCATTCATTGTGACAACTCTGTAATCAGGTGGTATTACTCGTGTCTGTTGAAACACAGATGCAGACTTGTTTTGTTTTTTGTTTTTTATAACACCAACTACCATGACTTAGCAAATGCAGTACATGGTAATACTGTTTCATGCTTTAACACTACTACTTGTCTTTTCTTAGACATGCATGGCTGAGATTGGCACCATTAAAGACTGTAGAGAGTCGACCTACAGACATAACTTAGGCTTAATTTTTTAGAAGTGACAGATTCCTTTGAGTAATTAAAAAAAAAAAAGAAAAAATTGTACGAGCTGCTATAGATATTGGTTGGTGAGGGCAAAAATGAGAGTGCCTTCCAAACCCCAAAAGGCTAACATAAATATGATGTCAGACTGAGTATGGATGTGATGTCATCTGTTATCAGATGGAGACATTTTCAGATATGGGTCTCATATCCTGCTGCACCATACCTCACCTTAATAAGTTTGGTCTGTATCTCGCCATCAGAAGCGACCTCCTGGTGCGTTAACACATATTTGTCACACTTAGACAGGGCCTTCTCGCTGGGTGCAGACACCTGGATGGCATTGGGAATGATGGGCTGCAAAACTGTGCCCAAGTCCAGGCTGGAGGTCGGCTTGTGGTCCACCCACTTCTCACCGCCAGCAGAACGGGAACGGCGGTGCAGAGGCCGCACTGGTGTCGTCGTCTGCTCAGATCAACCGAATAACAAATTAAAGAGGGAAAGGGGGGAAAACAAATATACAACTCAGTCAAATAACTACAGCGCTTGGCAAAAGCTATAATATAGAGATAGTTTTAGTGTAGGAAGGACACCAGGTTTTACTCTACAACCTCATCCTGCTCTCTGTAGCTAACTCACTGACCCTGTAGCTTCTCTGAAAAAGGTCTAGATCAAACGGAGGGCAGCAGGATCCTTCTTCCTCTCTATTCAAGCACACGGCTCTCCTTCTGGTCTGGCTGGCTGAGGGGCCTGCTGGAGACTGCGTTCTGGTGGGTGTACAAGGGGAGTGGTATTCCTGCACGCTGTCCTGAGCTGACCGCTGCTCCCATGCTGAGATAGAGCTAGCCACAGACCAAGAACTACAGGTGTTAGGGATGGGGCAGGTGGGCCTTGGATTCATCTCTTCCTCCTCAACTCTAGTGGTACTGACTGGCTGTGACTCTAGCACTGGACTGACTTGAGGAGAATCAACACGGCACTGGGGGGCAAAGTGGAAACACGGCACGTTAACAGTTAGTCGCAGACACAGAAGACACATGGACATGTTAATTATTATAGGAAGTGGTAGAATCATGTGCAGTTCATGGGGTGGAGCAGCAGCAGACACGTGCACAGTCTAAAGTGATCAAAAGCCCTACAATAGATTACAGTATATCTTTGTGAGGACTTGTGTAGATGATGCTCCTTACTGTGTGTAAATGTCGATACAGCAAAATAACATTAAAATATATCCAAAAGTAGAGCTGTAATAAGTAGTCAACCTGCAACAACAACTAGCAATGTATTTGTTAACTGTATTAGGTTCATTTTCAAAGAAAAACTGTCAATTCATGTTTGTCGGTGTGAGAAATTACTGCTATTCTGTTTTTAATGCTTGAACAGTTAATGTTGTCGTGGCATTTAAAGACGTCAGCTTGGACATTTTTAACCATATTCTGATATGTTGTAGACTAAACAAGTGAGTCAAATAATAATTACCTATTGAGTAATTGATATTGCAAATAAATTAGTTGCAGTCCATTTGCAATGTAATTCAGCATCACAACAGCCTCGAAAGTATCAACAGCTCTGTGACATTCTCGTCAGAAATGAGTTTTTTCAGCTTCTCAAAGGTAATTAACAGCTGCAGGGTTAATGCACTGGGCTACATTATAATGTGCATGAAGTGTCTGCTGCTGTTACATTGTGATTAGCAATGTTAGTCTGGATGGTTAATAGATTTTCACAGAGGAACATAGATGTTAATTTAAAAGGACAGAATTCTGCTTAACCGTCATGTCATCTAGTAATATTTAGCAGCATAGATTAAACAGGAGCTAAGCATTATGAACAACATACAGGGAGCGGTGACGGGGAGGCAGATCTCTTTGCTGGGAGGCGTTCCTCCCTGGAAGGCCGCTGAGGCTGCGTCTGCGTCTGACGCGGTGGAGGATCGGGACGTCCTGGACGTCCTGGAGTCTTGCTCTCCGTCACGATGGCCTTGAGCTGCTTCAGCTTTTCGTCTTTCACCCAGAGCTTGTTTTGCATCTCAAGCTGCATCGCGTTAACGCGCCTCTCCTACACAGCAAGAGAATTATTGTCCAAGTGCAAAAATCATAAGCCATCGTCAATTAACGTTATAAACACATAATTATTCAAAGTGGCAAAAAAATAAAATGTGTGCTTGTATAACGGCTACAGTAAACAAAAGGCTGCCAATTTCTTAACTTGTGAGTTATGAAAAGAGAAACTCACACATTCCTTCTCCCATTTGTGCTGGGTGTCTGAGACCATGCCGTGCATGTGCTGCTCCATGCGTCTCTTCTCAGACTGTTCCCTCTGCAGCCTCTGTTCTCTGGTTTCCAGCTCGTGCTTCAGTGAACGCTTGTCATCCTCATAGATTTTAGTTGTTTTCTGCAGGATGTCAATCTGAAAGAGAGCCACGTGAGACATTTCATAAAACTTAACTTATATACTAGCCTGCACTCTTAGAGAGACTTAAATATTTTTATTTCCCACCTTATGTTCTTGCATCTTGTTTTTCTTTTCCAAGCGTTCGATCTCTGTCTTGTTGTTCTGGATGATTTTGTCTCTTTCTGCCATTTTTCCATTTTGTTCATGAATAAAGTTGTCGTTGGAAATGAGGTTGGCATCCAGTTCCTGAAGCATAGACTTCATCATGTTGGCTAAAATAAGGAATAATGAAGTAGACGAAAGGTGAGCCAAAATAAGAAGTCCAACTCAACTTTTCAAATAACTTGACCTGTCAAAGCCACCAAGTAACAGCTGGACTCAAATGCAAGCAGACACCTGCTTTGTTGTAGTCTTCAATCATCCTCTGCCTCATCCTGTGTCTGTTTTCCAGAGCTTCAATCAGTCTTGGCAGGGTGATGTCATCATGTGGGTCAGTGAGCTCAGAGGAGGGTAGAGGTGGGAGGCTGTGCACCAGGTAGTTTATAACAGAGGGCACATCTACAGAAACAGAATTAACACAACTCTTTAAACTCATTGTGTTTTTATAAGCCTACAAAGCATACTATGGCTGAAACATCTCCACATAATTATAGGCCCAAAGACAAAGCTGTGCATTTTTACAGGAATTGTTTTTGAAAAAGGGCTGTCTTTAATTTGAGGATCAATTTAAATGTGATGATGCATCTCAAAGGGTTTATTCTCCAATTAAATTTTAAATAATGTCAGTATGCATTCATGAGCTGAAGGTGCTTGTAAGCACTTGATAAAAGTGAGTACAGGACTGAATAATAAACTGAAGCAATGAGCATTACAACAGCAGTTATTCAGCTGAAAAATCATAAATGAATAAATAAATATCAAGACCTGAATCCATTACTCCATGCTAATTCTGAGATATTACAATTAAAATTAAAATTTTCGATGTGTGGCTGTAGTTTGACATGTTTTATTTACATACCTCAGTGTTCAAATTTAATGTTTTCACTTAATTATCATTTTTAATCCACTAATTGTGTTTTTATATAAATATAACAGTGTATTTAGATATTAATTATACCTGCCTGTGTCGCCTTATATACATTTTAAAGGGTAAAAGTTAGTACTTGTGTAGATAGACTTGGATTATATAGTGTCCAACTATTACCCTTTTCTACCGGACCACCACGCTCCTCCAGCCTGCGAGACAGCTCGTCTTTAAATGCCTGGTTTCTATGACGACGGCCTGGAGTGAAGCCACAGATGGGCCGGTCCACTGGCCGAGCTACCTCCACCTCCTGGGTCATCTCTGCAAACCGCATCACCAGCTGCACCAACAGACTTGTGTGTCAGATGGAAGGAAATTTACAAGTTCATTGAAAGATACAGTTGTAGGGTGGGATGAACTTACCAAGGTTTCCTCGTAATCATCAGCCTTGGGATTCACACAAACAACCATCCTGACTTTTCCTTCTCCGTCAAAGTAGTTTTTAAACAGGTGGGTTACTTTGGAGTCTCTGTAGGGGACCATCTGTAAGAGGAAAACTTGCATTACCTACGTGGTTCATCAAGGGATGTAATTAAAGAAGCCATATTATGTACATATACGGGTTCCTGATGGTATTTTGGGAGTCTCCTAGAATATGTATATATGCTCTAATAATTGAAAAACACATTATTTTGTTATCCTGCACCTCCTCTCACCCTCTGTCTAAAATCCTCAGTTTTACCTCCCGTCCCTTTAATGCATCCCTCCCAAAATACCAGTCAGTTCTGACTGGTTAGGTAGACCAACAAAATCAAAGCCAAGCTGGTTGCGTATCATAGCCCTGGAACAATAACAGCTCCAGTGACAAAAAATGTTGAACTGCAAGTAAGCTGCTCATTCTTTAAGGGCTTGCCAATCGAAGTGCGAGGCAGGTCTTATACAAATGTTTGGTATGGTGACGTAAATAAGTAATACGCATGTCCTATGTGACACACTGAAGGACAGGTGGAAACACAAATAGCATATTATGGGATCTTTAAAGTTCAGCTCGACAGTATTTCAACAACACATACCCTGTTTGTGCCACACATTTGGTTCTCTCGAAGTATCTCGATGCACGTCCGCAGATTCAGCAAAGACTGGTTAATGTTACCTGAAAGGTAAAATGTTGTTAAATCTCAGATAAAGCTCAGCTGACATTATAACATGATCCTAATGTTTGTTAACAAACCTGCTTCCCGTATACGAGTGCCTTCTGCTCCTGTCCTGCCAGTGCGCTCACTACCAGCCAAGTCCACCAGGCACAGCTGACTAACACTCACCTGGTTCTTATCCTGACAAACACAATGAGACTGACTTTGTCAAATACAATTCATCCAAGTAGGAATTACAAAAATGCACTTAACTCTGGAGCCGGAAATTTGGTGTCACTTTGAGCTGACCTGGAGAATGTTGTCACCATCTGCGTCAAGAGGAGCCTGAGCCAGTTTAATAATGAACACACTGTGTGAGCGACTGGACTCTCTGTTTAGACGGGTGTTGGCGACCTTTCTCTTCTTTTGACCTGGAAAAACAGAAAGCATTTTCATGAGCAATTTAAATTGAATTTTAAGCATAAAACTATTGATCTACTATTGAAATCCTATTTATCCTCCTAACTCCTGCTCAGAGAGAAGATTAACTGCAGTCACTTCCTGGACAGAGACGACCCGGAGGCCAGCAATTCCAGGTCAGTCACATCTACAATCATCAGTGCAGTGATTGTTTTACATTTGCAGCTCTTTACATTTTAAGCTTGGTCTCGTAAATACAAATCTTTCAGCAACTCACCTCTCCAGAACACCTGGAAAGCCTCCTCAGCAGACTTGACTTCAACCTCCATACAACCAGCCACATACATGTTGTGATTCTGATCCTCCCTGAGGATTTTAGACTGAGGCGGTCTGTACATTGAGTAAATAAACATGTTATTGACTGAAGACGTGGAATTGTAGTTTCCATGCAACTGATGTAGAGTATCAAGCATTGAAGGGGGGTGAGGTGGGGAAATGTTGCTTGATTCCAGCCACAGAAAGTAATCAGTCACAATCATCAAGCGTCATACAGAGTGACACACAGGTGTAAGGACATTCAAAAGCTTTGCCATAACAAAAACTACAAGCGGCAGGGGGGTAAGGATTATTAAGACTAAAGGAACACCCATCAACACTGGAGACGTTACCTGGTGTAGCCTGCAATCAGCAGCTCTGTTAGTGATGTTGTTACACAGGGCTGGGTATTGTCATATTATTAGTATGTTTTTAGTACAAACTGAATGTGTCTATAACAGTGAGTATTGTAAATTCTAAAGTACCAAAATTTTGCACTGAATGCCTGCTCAGATGCACATTTTTTCATGGCTTTTTATTTAGGGATTTTAAGTATGTATTTAAATGTATTAAGTAATCTTAATGTATTAAGATGTATTTATATTTCTCACCATAAAGCCCTGACATCCTGCCGAGCATAAGTCTAAGTTATGAGTCTTTTAGATTGACGAATAAATCAAAAACAAATAGATAAAAACATTGTTTTGCTGTTTGTACCGAAACCTTGGTTTCACATCAGCATTAGTATAAAAATGTTTAGAGCGATACCCAGCCCTGTGTTTGTGTAGCTTCTTTTCAATAACTGCTTTCAGATTTGACACATTTGTGTAACTTTGAAAAAGTCTCCAGCATTGACGAGATTCCATTTACAAATTTGACTGCATGATTGTGTTCAACAGAGAAAGCTCAGCTAAATCAGGCTGCTACTCTGATGTCTGATGGTCGAGCATTCACTGGTCACATACATGAACTCAGTGTTCTGGCGCACAGGTGTGCCTCCACCATTCCACCTAGTAAAGAGAAAGGACAATAATTTTGTCTACTAGCTACTCTTTAATGTAAAGAATAAATGCCAAGAGCCACTATGATGAAAATTTTTACGTTCAGCTACTGTAAACAGATAAAACACAATGCTGATCAACCTGGAATTTTATGCAAATGCATACATCTGAATTATATTCCTTTCACTTAACATTTTTATGAACTCACTTTGGCTTGATTGCATCTTCCTGAGTTTCTTCCAAGAGATCATAGATGTAGTTGTTGTAGATTTCAATGTAGGAGACAAAGATGCTGTAACTGCTGTCCTCATCCACACCATCTGCTTTACAAGCCTCGTCTGGCTTAATCATGTCGGCAATTTCAGGATCAAGCTTTTGTCTAAAATCAAAGTAGGAAAATTAGAGATGTACATATCATTTATCCTGCAGCAGAACACTATTCTTTAACAGGACTCAGTCTTCTGTCTTTATACAGTTCAACAACAGCAGTTGCTGAGGTTTATTGCAAGTTGAACTGTGCAGTGGGTCTCATAAAATCTTAGTCTGTGTCAGACTGTGCAACATCAGCTGGAAGCTTGCCAGAATATGTGAATGTGTGGTGTATTGTAGTGCTACAATGTAAACAGAAAAAAACGAGAGCATAAGCATGTCGTCAGTTCTTGTCATCCATCTGCCCCACTCTTATGTTTTGTAAATACAGCAATGTTAGGTTTTCTTTTTTAGTCACGAACTCTTTCCTTTTTGACTTCATCATTTTCTGGTTTGCATTTTCTTCTTCTTCAGTACAATAAAAACTACATGTAAAACACGTCAGACAGGCCTGTACATTTTGCATCAATTCATGTCATATTGTATTTATGGCTAGTTTGAGGAAAAGGCTCATGGCTCTAGTCACACTGTGGGAAATTGGGACATTTCTCTTTCTGAATTTTTCCACAGACTGTCTTTGGTCACCCAAGTGCCAAACCAGCCAGCTGGTGCATAAATCTTACCATGCGATCTGAGAACACCATTTTGGATTATTGACAACAGATTTTATCGTCTTTCTTTCTCTTGCCAATTTCAGACAGCCTAGAATTTAAAAGTGTAATGGTGTCTTTACCTGGAGGAAGGCGTCTTAGGAACAATCAAGTTGTTTTCCCGCCGTTGGCGCTCCAACAACGCGTCAACGTCATTCTGAACCTCCATACCATTTTTATCGTCCGTCTTAAAAATCTGAACAAATAGAATGCGTTAAATTAGATAAATACACAAATATTAGCAAGTTTTAATCAATTATCTGGGTACAAGAATTAACCAACACCATTCTACATGCTACTCTCTTACATATCTTTTGGCCTGGTAGGGACCAATACTGTTGAAGATCATGTTGAGGGAGCGAGGTAGAAGCCCTCCCTGGCCTGGAGAGCCAGTCATGGTAAATGTCTTCCCACTGCCTGTCACCCCGTATGTAAAGAGGAGGCCTGCAACAAACAGTGAGCAAATCAACTGCCAAAAATAAACTGAAAGCCAAATTGCTCCTGGTTCCTGGCATGTTAAAATTCAGAAACACTGAGCAAACAACGGTGAATTTTTAATTTGAGGTACACAACTAGACAAGCTGGCTGTGACCTTATGGTTATTATTTGTCAAAATACTCCTGGCTTATTGCTGGAGTCGGTTAGTGCTCTTACCATTTTTTCCACGAATGAGGTCGTCGACAAGAGGTTTGGCCACAAACTCAAAGAGCTCCATCTGAGATACTGAAACTCCAAAGACCTTTTTAAAGGAGTACTGTGTCTGTGAGGCAAAACAGAATCATAATATAAGATTTAGAGGAGATACAGTATATTTTATTACATTGAAGTGTAATCCTGGTATTATTACATAGTTTTTTGACTGTCAACAATTTACATAAAGCCTAAAACCAAGAATACATTATGTTGTTTTTCAATACTTTCAAATTTTTCCTGCCTTTCTATGACACTTAAGCCCAAGCTGACAGGTTCCTACCAAAGATGTACATCTATATAATAGGCTTTTAATATTTAGTTTCACCTCCCAAGCATCTATGTCTTGACTGCCTTCACATTTTGTGTTCAAGTAACATCCTGTGTGGGTGCATATACCAATTCAACTAGCTCTTTTTATTGCAAAGGAGCAGCAGCAGCTCTAATATTAGCTGCTTCTGGGTACCTGAACTCCACACTAAATAGATTAGATAAACCTTCTGGACTGAGAACACCTTGAAATCCCCTCAGGAGAGCTGGAGGACATAGCTAGGGAACTGAGATAAGCGGCAGTCGCTTCCTAAACCTGCGAGGCACTCCCCAAACAGATAACACTGCATGTTTGGGGAATATATTCAGCCAGAGATAAATACATATTTGGTGGATGAGCGAGTACTTACAGCAGCAGGATTATGTATATATATGTATGTATGTGTAAGATTGACTCTAAATAATCTACAGTGCCATGGTGATGAAGGAAAGTCCAACTATGTGACCCATATAATGAGTCAGTCGTTTTTGGACACAACTGAGGAATAAATGCTGTCCAGCTCTCATCACATAGATAATATTTAATAAAGGATGGAGCCAAGGAGTGACTTCTCTGATCACTTCAGACAACCAATGGTGAAGTCTGTTAGAGGGCTGCAAACATACTCATTGGAACTTGAGTATGTCTAGTTACTACTATTTTTATGGCAGAACTTTTTTTGTGGTTCAAAGATTTCATATAACTGCCAGCAAGAAGTGCATAGACAGTATAAAAATGTATCATTTTTATTTGTTAAAAAAAAATTTAAAAGTCTTTGTACATGTTTGTATTAGTTGAAGTGTATATGATTTCAGTGTAGCTGTGGATTTGCTGAAGCTCTGGCACGGACGCCTAAAGACTATCGGTCAAAACCTAATGTGAAAAGCTCTAGAAACAAGTGGTAAAAACATCTGACCAGAACCTGCAGCTAAAAGAGAGAAAATGCAAAACAAAAAGGTGGATGGACATCACGTGATGTCTCAGCTAGGTAGGTGTCCTGAGCAGAACAACAACACTTTTGCCATAAGAGTCCTAGGTGTGCTTATCTTAGATTGTTTTATTTGTAATTCTCTTTTTTTCCGGCTATTTTATCAGTCATGGGTTACATGAAAAGCCTATTATTACTGTACATGACTATTATTACTGTTCATATACCTCTACTTGGTAGTCTTGAGTGACTAAATGAAATGACTACAGCAATTTTCTGAAAATAAAATGAAAACAATAACAAGATCCTGTGCCACTCCAATTCGAGTTATGGTCTCAGCATGGCCCCCCTATTAAATTTGTCTGTTGTTTGTCTGTTTGTTGTTGGTTTCGGTCTCTTTGCTGGATTTTTTGACAATAAGGAAAAAAAGCAGTCTCAGCAAACTCATCCTTTAGTCCCAAACTACTGCTGGTTCCCTGCTAGAGTTCTCACCTCTTTATATTCTCCATTGCGGTTGGTTTTGAAGCCCTCGGGGGCGTGCAGCTGGATGGTGGTGCTGCTGATCACCTCGATGCAGCACTCCTCGTCCTCCGCACCCAGAGGCCGTACACGGCAGTACACCTGCGGAGCAAAGACCACGAAGTCAGATCGACTTCAGCGGGATCAAGTTCTTCTCTACTGTCTCTATTCCAACGTCTGGATTGTATGATGATTAAATTAGTAACACACTGCTATACCGTGAAACCACAATCAGACAGATGTTCACGTATCACAGCATTACGACTGTGTTGTTAAGTTAACCTACTCCAGTGACACTCACCCCAACCGGGTCTTTCTGGCTGTTGGGAGGCTTTTTTGGAGGAGGCCTGCGGGGCGTTTTAGCCTTCCTGGAGAAAAATAGTTCACATTTCATCGTTAGAGTGAGCTATTTGTGACAGTGCAGTGATAATGGCTGAACAAAGCCTCTGGCTAAAGGCTAACTAGCCCCTGGCTAACGTTCCAGGGAAGCTACTCAGCTCGATACTTCGGTAAACTCTTACTCAGTATTTAGCGACAACATACATGTAGGTAATGTACTTGAACTTGAAACATAAAATATTAACGTGTACTCACGCTTGTCTGTTCATGGTTTCGTGCTGCCTGTTTCGGTTTCACCGTTTCTGTTGGTCCAATTTTGAATCTTCCCTCCGCCTCAAACCTGGCGACGTTTTCAAAACGAGCCGGCAACAGCCAATAAGATTTCACAACGACGACCACGTGATGTCGCCCTCACTGCCGAGCCTTTTTTGGAAACAACAAAACTGTAAAATATGTAGAAGTCAACCGAGATACTGATAAAATACCAGAGCTGTGTGTTTAGTGCTACAGGTAGAACCGCCTTAGATACCTGGCAATTAAAAATAAACAGCAATGAGATCATTGGAATTCTCATAGTAACGCTGTTTGTTTTAGCTAATGAGAGCTGTTTTAATGCAGACATCTTTTGTTGCATCTAAATGTTTGCAAGAACATATTTAAAATAATGTAGTTTGATACTATATTAGAAATTAAATCATTTTTATTAGCGACAGTGGTTGTTGGATTTAGCAAGCATAATGACTCGAGCAGGGCTTACAGAACAAAATTGGACAGTTCACCATGTTCCTTCCTCTCTGATTATTTACCATCATTTAGCCTATATGGTTACAGTTTCCACATGCATATTAAAGATATGTAAAGACATGGTTTACATGGCCTAAATTGTTAAACACTTAACTATAGTTTTAGAAAAACTTTTGTAAGCATACTATGATTATATATGTTGTTGTTCATTATTCCTAGTAGAAGTAACTGTAGGATAATAGCAGCCCGAAATCACACAGAAGAAATACACATAAGTAGAACTGGAGAGGAAGATACATGTTAAAAACATACGTAAGCTAAGTCTTAACTAAAGAATATTGTCAAACTATATAAATATTTAGATTTTTTTCTTCTTTTTTTAAAGCTCTAGTATGAACTACAAAGTCATCTAAAACAAAAACTACAACCATGTACCTTCAAATAAATTTAATAAGGTTTCCCAGTAACATGTAAATAAATATTATTTTTCGATGATACTAAAAAAGATAATGATAATAATTTGTGCTATTTTTAATATCACTGATATGGTCCATTTTACCTATCAATATATAATGACATTGTGCACAGTTACATGTATTAATATTAGCTGTAGTAGCTGTAGTAGTAGTGGTGGTGTTGGTTAGAATGGAGGCTTTAATAATAGAGGTAGTACTTGCATAGGCAAAATAAAAAATACACATTTTTTTCACATTTTACTAGATTTGTCGTTCGGATTTTAAAACATTAGTGGCCCAGCCAATTGCATGGGTATTCATCCCCTTTAAGGTAAGATTTGGTAGATTCACCTTTTGCTGCATTTACAGGATTGAGTTTTTGTGGACAGTCTTAATCAGCCTTGCACATCTGGACGCTGTAATTTTAGTCCTGTTCTTTGTAAAACTGCTCAAGGTCTGTCAGGTTACACATGGATTTTGAGTGATCAGCGCTTGTCAAATTCAGCCACAAATTCTCAGTTGGATTGAAATCTGGGCTCTGATTTGGCCGCCCCAGAACATTCTTTCAACCTTGTTGTCTTTAAACCATTTCTGTGTGCTTCAGATCATTGTCTTGCTGGAAAACAAATCTTCTTCCAAGTTGTAGCTCGCTTGCAGACTGCATCAGATTGTGCTCCAGGATTTCTTTTTACTTTGTTGCATGCTACTTTTACAAGTCCTCCAGGGCCTGCTGCCTCAAAGCATCCCCACATCATGATGCTGCCACCACCATACTTCACAGTAGGGATGGTGTGCTTGTGATGATGTGCAGTGTTTGGTGTCTGCCGAATGCCTAGCACCAACTGACTGCATCTTTGTTGAATTAGGTGAATGACCTATTTAATGTTTTTAAATTTCGAATTAATTAAGATTATTTTGTAGAAATCTATTTGTACTTTGATGTGAAAGAGTCCTTTTTGTCAAATCTTATGCAAATAGCCCAATTAAATTGACCATGATTCAGTGTTGAAAAGAAATAAAAAAAGGACAACTTCCCGTGGGGTGTGAATACTTTATAGAGGCATTGTAAATACCTACTAACAATCAGATCAAATCTGCCGTCTCTGTTGCTGAAAAACACAAAATTCTGTAATAAATTAGCCTGAGAATATCTTATCTAACCACAGAAACAACAGATAACTCGTCCTCCACCTCCTCCTGCATCACCTCATTGCCCTCATCCTTTGTCTTTTCCTAAAAGCTTCTCATTTCCACATCCTTGAAGTCTTGCCTTAGTGAATTAGGTAATTAGCTACCACCAGATGCAAACAATGATAAGACCTGTAAGTGGCGTGCGCTCTTTCACACATGCTCATACAAAATGCCCCAAGTAGTGTGAAGTAGATGTGTTGCTTGAATGTCACACAGAGGACCCAAACTGATGCTGTTTTTGTAATGAACAGTATCATCTCATTGTCAAGGGTTTAATGCATGTACAGAATGACAGATAAATAGATCTGGGGCTACTTCTGAAACACTCAAGGCCTAGGATGCCTGATGGGCCTAATGGTGCCACTGCACCTTTGATTACCTTTCTTTGGTTCAGTGCCTCCATAAGTGTTTTGTGCATTATGTGTAATCTTTACAAATAAAACCTCTCATGTCTTTCTTTTTTTCTGCTGGTTAAATGTCGCTTTCGTGTCTTTCTTTCTTTCTTTTTTTATACAAAGGGGAAAAAAAACACAGGCAACAGTCGCTTAGCTCTCCAGCCTCCACTAAAAGCTATCGTGACGTCACTCCGTAGTCCTGTTTGTACTACAAACATGGCGCCCAGTGAGGCTTGGTGGTGGCTAACCAGTGCCACCTACCGCCCGGCAGCAGTAACAAACACTAGTTACAAAACAAGCACATTTGCGGCTACTAGCATTCACGTGTAGCGCTGCGTTATGCAAACAGAGAAGTTCCTGCTGTTTAAGCTGCAGCACTGAGAGCTCACAGGTAAGAAACATGTGTGAACCTCGCTCATACTGACACACGATTCACTGTCAGCTCAAACAATCCGCTGTCTGCTTTTTTTTTTTTTTTTTACAAAACAGGGGAGAAATGAAAAGCAAAGCAGCGAAGTCAGATGCATCTGAGTCCAAGAGAAAAGGGAAGAAAAGAGCTTCCGACGACTCTCCGACGACTCTGTCCAAAAAACTGAGAGACAAGAAAGATGGAGAAACGTCGAAATCAGGTGTGCAGTCCTGCTGGGACAACATCGATACAGTCCCACTGTGAGTGAAATGTACTCATGAGACTTGATTGTGTTTGTGTGTCTCGCAGAAGCTCCTGTCAAGTCTGCAGGAGTCCAGAGGAGAGGTGTGCATGGCAGCATCCTGCACTACATTTATAAGAACACGCTGGGCCAGAGTCTGCACTCTCAGATGAGACAGGTAGGAAGGAGCTGCTGGACCCATAAAAACCTCCCTGATACTTCCGGTCTCAGTGTGTGTTTATGGTGGATGCATGTAAGAATGTGCAGCATGTTAACACAAAGCTCATATCCCCTCTTTGGATCAGGCAGATAAGCAGGATGTGTCTTCAGGCTACTGACAACAAGTTTGTCCCCCAATCACAGAGGGAATGAGAGCAGTTTAGAGTCAATTTATTCTGTATGTTCATTCTAAAAACAAACAAAACAAACAAACAAAATCATATTGTATTCCTCATTTGGATTATTATCATTTCAGCTGCTCAACTGTCAACTGCTGCTCTTTATGAAAACTGCAGAAAAATCAATTGACAGAATCTGTGGTCCAAACTGTTATTGTATCGGTTTTCTGAATATGTGTACCCCTGGCATTATTTCACCCATTCAGTTTTATGCTTTTGCACCAAGTAATTTATATGTCTGAATGAACAATAAGAATTTACGCTACATCCTTTGTATAAAGTATATCAGACTCTACATGCAACACCTCCAGCAGCAGACAAGTCTGATCCATTGGTTTGTTATTGACAAAATGCTGATTTTATTAAGCAGATCAGGTTTCTGTGTCAATCTTATTTATAAAATTCAGTGTTTTTGCAATCAGACAGATTATAATGAGCCACAAGACTCTGTTGTTAGTAGCACAGCAGCCCCTGGCAGCACAGAGGAGATTCCAGTGAATTGTTTGATACTGAGGACTAATCCAGATACTTATGTAGAGGAGCTCAGCACACCAACTCTGCTTAAAACACTGTAACCCTACTCTACATGCTACACGATGGCTAACTGTAATATTGAAGTGATTCAGCCAAGCATGTTCAAACTGGAAACAGATTCTGAAGAAGAATGATACAGAAAGGACCCACCCACTTTCTCCTGATGTGTCCTCTAGCATGTAAAAAAAAACAAAAAAAAAACACCACATGTTGACAGGGTACAAATTAGATTTTCAACATATGAGGTCTTTAAGTTTGTAAGTATATTATGTGTGTAATATACAGTTATGCAAAAAGCACTCTCTTGGTCTGAGGCTCTAGCAGTTCATCCAGAGGTGTATTTTTCTTCTAAACGTAACAGAAAGTTCTATTTAAGTAACAATTCAAGGCATAAAAAGGTCAAATAAACCTAATAGTCAAATAGGAATACAAGTTTGTGCAGCAGAATGTAGTTTTAATTAACCTTCTTTCATTAAATCATCTACTGACCCCTCATATTAACTCTGAAGTAGTTTAAAGTAGCCTCATCACAACTGTTAGGATAAAATGCTCCTTGGTGCATCTGAGGAACCAGTCTAACAATCTAATATGTGAACATTCATAAGGTTGTGGCCTTTGTTTTTTGCTCTAACTGCATTCGTTTTTGTAACTTTCATTGTAAGGAAGCTCCACCACATGCAGCAAATCACTGTGTTCAGAGTTTATTTATTCATAGATGTATATTTCCGTTGCATGTTAGTGAGCAGTTATAACTCTAACTCTGTTGTCTCTTTAGTGTCTCCAGGAGCCTTTCGTCCGCTCTCTGTCGTCTTACCATTTCCACGGTGCGACTAGTCCCTTCGACCGTAGAATCACCTGTCTGGAGTGGCATCCCACTCAGCCCACCACTCTGGCTGTGGGCTCCAAGGGGGGAGACATTTATCTCTGGGACTTTGAGGTGCCCACAAAGAAAACCTTTATTCAGGGGGTGAGTTGCTGCATTTTAAAAAAAAACCTGATTCTTGAATGACCAACAGTATGAGACGTTCTCCAAACTGCTTTTAAATTACGATGAAGGACGATCACATTTGCAGGCTGTCGCTGTTTAGATGTGCTTCACAACACTGTCACTGGTTCTCTGCTTAGATGGGGCCTGGAGACTCAGTTACAGACATGAAGTTTAACCAGTTAAATCCCACTCAGCTGTTCACCTCGTCTATGAGGGGTACGACAGCACTTCGAGATTTCAGTGGGACGACTCTAACAGTGTTTTCCAACACACACACACTGAAGTAAGACTAAGTCCCCTTTTTTCCTCTAAGTTTAAATCAAAAAGGGTTCCAGATTTTAGGCTCAATCCGTCAAGCATCAGTCTTCTTCTCAGGTGGTTCTACACTGGTCATGTAGTGCTAATAACTCCCCTGTGATAGGCCTGCATTTGTGTTTGTGTGCACAGAGCGGAGCAGGAGACTTTATCGGAGGGATGAAGTTTTGCCCCACGGATCTGTCCAGAGTCTATGTGGCTTCTGGTGAAGGCACACTGACCATGCAGAGCTTTGAGGGCCGAGCACCCACCCTCCTGTCCAGAACCCAAGACTGTGGCCACGATCACCACAATGTTTGGTGAGAAAACTGCAGAGAAGACTGATGCTCGGCAATGACCAAAAAAAAAGTAGTTTCATTTATCTCTACCTTCTGTGCAGAGATTTTTGTCCGTATTACCACACTTTTTACAGCATTTTATCACTCTACCCCAAACTATGCAGTAAATAGAATTTTGTGTTGCTCACGCCATTGAAAGATTACTTTTAGAAAAATGTTATAATGTCTACATTAATCAGGATAGTTTACACAACATACTATCAGCATGCAGCTGTTAATTAAATCCATCAGGGTGTATGGAAAACAAAGGGAAAGGACACCTCATACTAAGTTCAGTTACCTTTTATTGTTTGAAAGGAAAAACGTTCCTTTCCTTAGCAGAAAGTAGTTCCAGTAAAACTGTTGATGGAGAAATTTTTAGATTACAATAAGTACCAGGGACACCACTTCTCAAAAGACACCTGTGTTTGATTTTTCTAAATGTTGTTTCTCAAAGCTGTGAGCAGCGCAAACCGAATTTAGTTCACCTTGATTAATTTGAATGTCAGAGACGATGTCACTGTACTCGTGTTACAAAACTTAAACTTTCTGCACGGCTACATATTATGAGAGGTAAATGAAAAAAATTGATTTTTTTTTGGTCGGGTGAAATGTATAAGAAAAAAGGTATTAATAATTCAATGCATTCAGTAATTCAGTTGTTAAAATGAATGGAATATTTTCATTTTTTTTTAAATCCAACGCATTCTTGGTAATTTTCTGGTGGTGCATCACTGATTTTCTGTTGTTCTGCGGTTTTAAACTTTATCAATGTTTAAGTTTCCATTTGTTATACCCACTAAATGCACTTCTTCTTTATTTCCTTCAGTTATTGGTACTGCTGTGTGGATGTGTCTGTAAGCCGACAGATGCTTGTGACCGGAGACAACATGGGGCAGCTCATACTTCGGGGTTTGGATGGTCAAAAGGTGTGTGTTTACTTGCCTTGTATTGCCTTTGATCAATTTAAGATCAGTCATATTTCGTCTGCAAACCGAAACATATATTAAAGACGAGATAAAGAATGAGCGCTGTGGTTGTGATTTGCGTTTTCTTTCAGATTTTTAGTGATAAACTGCACAAAGCTAAAGTGACTCATGCAGAGTTCAACTCCCGATGTGACTGGCTGCTGGCGACGGCATCGGTCGACCACACGGTGAAGCTTTGGGACCTGAGAAACATCAAAGACAAGAAGAGCTTCCTCCATGAAATGCCTCATGAGAAAGCTGTCAACTCAGGTAACACTGTCTTTCAGCTTCTTTATTATTAATGTTTTAGAATGTTTTTAGAAACCTATGCAGTTTACAGGCCCTGGGACATTTGCACTATACAGGATTTGTTACATGCAACTTGAAAAGACAAATAAGCTTATAGAAAATGTAAATAATATTAGCCATCGTTTTTAAGTAGACCAGTTCATGCTTTCCATGTCTGTGTGTCTGCAAACATCCATGGGACATCAATGTTGTCATCATTCTGACACACTAACTGCAGATGTACCAGGAAACAAATGGTGCTCACAACAAATACTTGTTATGGGGAGAGACTGTACGAGGAGATTCTCTGTCATCCTCACTTTTTTAATGCATCTTTAAGAGTTATATTTAAATAGTCACTGCTGAATTGTGAAGGTCCTTTGATTTATATTTACATGCTTTCTGTTAACAGTGCACAAACACAGTAGGAAGATCTAGATTTTCCAGAAATCCTACACAGAAATCCCAGTCTCGCTTTGATATCCTGGAAAACCATCACAGCCTTCCAGGAGCTCTGTGTATTTCTGTGTTCAATATGACAGGCGATGCAACCATCTTGTCCTTATTTTAAAACGGGAACTATAAACGTACCATTACACTGCTTTGACCACTACATGTAAAGCAAATCTTAAATCATTTAGTCAAAGCTGTTATTTTTGTCTCCTCACAGCCTACTTCAACCCACTGGACTGCTCCAAGTTGCTCACCACAGATCAGTTTGACCAGATCCGTGTGTACTCGTCTCCTGATTGGTCGAAGCCTCAACATATCATCCAGCACCCGCACCGACAGTTTCAGCACCTCACACCCATCAAGGTGTGTTTCCTCACTAGATCTGTACACAGCCTCTGACTTGTTCTGAGGAAATGTTTCCTGAAAGATGATGACTTCAATCAGTCTGATGGGGAGAACAGATTTTTTACATTTGAAGCACAAACACAAACATGTCCAAATTGAGAGCTGTCAGCATTTTTCCCATTACGACAATACAGCAGCACGTGTTGCCATGTTGATGCGCTTGTTTTTTTTTTTTTTTAAATTGAAATGTGCTGCACATTTAAGTACAGGACAACCTGCAAAAGAAGCCAAGCAGAGCCAGGATTGTCATCTGACGTAGGAAACCCCTGCTTCCTTTTACTGCAATTTAAAGTGCAATTTAAATTTCAACCTATTTATACGACTGAAATATCTACATTTCAACCATCAGTGTCTGGAAAAAGTCATTTACTATCATGGTTGGAGAGAACATCCAAATGCCTGTAAGGCTCTGCCAATAACATCAAAATGGAGTTAAATTTTTTTTGCAAATTTCATTTAATTTCATGTAATTATTGTGGTAGGATGACATTCATGACAATAGGACACTGTTCCATTTGTTGTGTAGGCCACGTGGCATCCTGTGTATGACCTCATTGTGGCCGGGCGTTACCCCGATGACCGGGTTTGCACCGGCGATCAGAGGACCATCGACATCTATGACTCCAACACAGCAGAGCTCGTCTGTCAGCTGTACGATCCCACTGCTGCGGGGATCAAATCTGTGAGTATCATTTCTTAAAACCATAAACATGTCACAACACTGAAACTGTAGCTATTAAGACCTGAAATCCTGCTTTTACAGATCAACAAATTCAATCCGATGGGTGATGTGATTGGATCTGGCATGGGTGAGTTCCTCAGAAGCACATTATTGATGGATGTGGTAGTTATTCACATAATTCAAGAGAAAGTGTGTCATTAACTCTTTGTCTTTTTCACTCCCAGGTGTAACGGTGCTAGTCTGGGACCGGAACGAGTCACCGATCAGTGATCGGCACAACCTGCAGCAGGAGAGCTCCACCTCAGCGGACAGTGTGAGAGGACAGAGGAGGAGTCAGCAGCGCTCCAACAGGGACCGGAAGGCGCCTGCTGTGGATGCAAAGCTCAAGAAAAAACTAGCTTCTCTGGAAGAAACTGAGACCAAAACCAAAACCAAGACCAAGACTGACCCTTCTAAACAAAAACAAGCTCAAATGAGGAAGAAGTGAACTGGAAAAATAGCCAAGGTCTTAAAAACATCCTTGTGTATATATTTCTTTGTTATTGTATGTTTTCAGGTGAACTTCAGGGATTGTTTTCGTGTGTCACGAATGTCTTAGATAATCTTTTATAAACCTGACCACTGTGTACGTTCTTGCAGAAGCTTTTCCACTGTATAACTATAATAAATCTATTCATTCATACATGGTTGAAGCTTTGGCAAACCTTTGACCACACATGCAATTAGTTATAAATGCACATTACAGTAAGACTTAAGCCAAATGATTTATTGCATACACCTTTCATTTGAAACAGAATGGTAGTGTGTGCATTAAGCATAATTGAAGAGATAACTTCCACGTAGTTCGTGCACCGTGACGTTTGCCAGCTGCAGGAGGACTCCACCCCAGGCCTCCTGTTCCTCTTTTCTCTCCTGATGCTTGGCCTGATAAGCGGAATACACCAGGCTCAGGATGAGGTTCTCAAACTGGACCTGAGTCAGTGGCTTCCTCCTCTGATCCTCCAGAGTCCGCACCATCTGCTCCATGGAGCTCCGACTTCTGGGAATGTTATCGTTGATCTGAGACAGGAAAGTCCGCCCCTGCCTCATCGATGCCATCTCCTTGTCAAGCAGGGCGATGTTGTTGTCCTGGTCGATCTCCACCCCGCCCAGCAGGAGCTGCAAACAACAGAGAAACAAGGATCTATTACTTATTCTGCAAAGAAAAGCAGCACGGAATTTAAATTGTCTGGATGAAGACTTGAAATAACTAAAGCTCTGAACACACCTCAAACATCAGGTTTGCATCAGAGACTGAAGAGACAGCTGTTTGAGAATTAGGAGTTGTGCCTGCAGCCACATCTAAAGAAGAAAATATCAGCATTCAACTCAAACATTTACATGAGTCCCTGCAGATAAAATGTCAGTACACTTTTACTCAGCACCTGTTTTGCTATTTTTAATGCATTTTGCACCATGCATGCACAATCATCTTGTCACTACAATCAAAACTTTTGTCCTGAACACAGCCAAGTTAGCAGATCTTCTGTTTTTTACTCACCCTTTATCACTTGCTCAAACCAAAGCCACAAAATCACCTGAAGAAAGATTTTACTCATGATCATTCCTCGTTTGATTATTACGGACAGATAATACGCCACATCCCTCTCATCTCCGCTCTCCCTCGTACACTTTTGTGACTTCAGGCAGAGACCGACCTCAGCTGAATACCATGAATTCTTCCACCTTGGAAAACGGGACCAAAAGCCAGTTGGCTGTGATACAGAGCAGAAAGCTTAATAGTTTGGGAAACAGGATTTTTGTATCCACAGCATGAAATCCTTTTAGTTTACGGCTTCTTTTCACTGTTTTTCATTTCATTATCTTTAAATACATTTCCCAATGCAATGCAAAATGTTACTCAGCAAACATCCATGAAATCATGACAAGTTAAAGGTGAGGGGACCCTCCTCTCCACATCAAGAAAATTTTGCAAGTTTGGGGCTTCACTTGTAAGTATTTGTAACTAGAAATATGTAGCAAAGGTATGATTTAACTGTACTACAAAAGTATAAAGGCAGCATGTTTGTTTGTTTTTAAAAAAAATAATTCTAGCCATTATTTTTAGCAAAGAGGAACAAGATCAGTATGCTGCATCTCTACACTAGAATGAACCTTATGAAACAACCAAGTAAGACTGTATTGGAGATGATGGAGAGTGGGGTGAGCTTGCAACACATAGAGTTACTGAGGCTTGTGGAACACTGTCCCTTGTCTTAAGGTTGGTGGACATTTTGAGAGACAAAATCATGTCATCAGACACGTCCATCCAGAGTGTTGTGTGGTAGACTGTCTGTCATACCACACTGTCTGAAATTACTTTTTAGATGACAGATGAATGATGGAGTTGGGGACATTCAGATGGCTGCAACCTTAACTGACATGTCAGCATCCGGCAGGCCAACAGTCCGTTCTCATCTTTCTTTTATCAACTGTGGCATCATGTCATTTAAATATAGCTGCATTTTAAGGTGGTTACAGATAATTGTCCTAGCCACGACTGATTAGGGTGTTGATAATTATATACTTATTAATAACAGCTCAAACATTTTTTTGGACACAGTTGGCTGAATTGAACTGTTTTCTTACCGGTACATTAGAAATGATTGTTTTCTTTAAGTGAGAAAACAAAGATGACTTTAATTCTGCTTTTATATTTCTGCTCAGTATATATATTTTTTTTAATTGCAGCATTCCATGGAGTCACTACTTATGTAACTAACCATCTAACCACTTTCCATTTAAGCTGTCACATATTTGCTCATGTACAGTAGTCCTCAAATTTATTCATACCCTCCCATTAAAGAAGGAAATAAACAGCTGTCACTGAAACAAGTTGAAATTGACAAAATGAATAATAAATAAAAATTTTTAGGAAAATCATGACATTGCTTTTGAATTGAGGTTCAAGTGAAATATTAAAACAAACAAACAAACAAGCAAACAAGCATGATGGGACCTGTAAACTAATATTTAGTTTTATCAATCACTGCAATCAAGTGTTTTCTGTAACTCTCAATCAGACTTCTGCACCTGTTGACAGGTATTTTGATTTTGGCCCAAGGCTCATTAGCAAAGTGCTCTAATTTGTCTGGGACAGTTTTGTTTGTTTTTTTCAACCACAATTCAAAATCAATGTATTATATCACTAAATTATAATTTAGTGTTTTTTAAAATGTATTATTACTTTTTTCAGTTTTGTAGTTATTTGAGTGACTATTGTAAATTTTTCATTATCTTTAATGGAAGGGTATGAATACATTTGAGGACGACTGTATTTCAAATAACATCTTGAGTGTGTCCCATATTGTAGCGAGGAGCTGCAGTACCACCGCTCCGCCACATGGAGGCAGCACCGCCGGCTAGTGGCGGTGAATCAGTTCAGCTACTCCCTGAAAAAGTTGATTTACTTCCTTGTCAACAGTTCAGCTGCTTCTGAATGATAAAGTAGTGGCGATAAAGGTAACCACCCTTGTTTATTTGTCGCCTTTAAAGCGTTACGGTTGTTTTGTCTGACTGACAATCGTAGAAATAAATACCTCATCAGTTTGACCGCTGAAACTGCACACGAGGGCGCGTTAGCCAGCTAGCTGCTGTGAAGCTAACGGTTGCTAATCACCGTAAACACAACACAGCTAGCGTTAGCGTTAGCGGAGCCACTCGGCAGCTGTAAGCAGCCTCTGTGAGCTATCGTTTGTAGTTTGTCTGGTGCCATGCTTGTTCTAGTTCAAATAGAGTTAAAAAAAAAAAAAAAATTATCAGACAACATTCAGACCTTGTGTCAAAAACCGTCCCAGCCCCTTCACTGCTATCACTCGTCACAATAACCAAAATGCTTCATCAGTTCATTTAATGTCAACAGCTGCCTCTGTGCTGCAACTTACACGCCCTCATGGCCACTGAATTATGGTATAAAAAAAAACTATGATGTTAGAG
>NW_007579969.1:0-6752 GCF_000690725.1 Stegastes partitus
TTGAGAATCTGCGGCATCATTCGTGGTTTGTCTCTTGCACGTATTGTGGCTTCCTTTCTACATTCAACGTGCAATTCCTTTAATGCTGGTGCTTTTCTTCGTGTGTGTGTTTTTGTCCTCAGAGGCCACCACAGTTTTTTGCATCAGAGCAGTGATATTAGCCACATGAGACCAAATCCCTCCTGAGCAGTAACGTGGAGCAGAACTGGACAAAGGCTTTCTCAATGCAAAAGACTCTCAGGAATCTCATTGTTATAAATATACGTTTATAATTCACTTCACAAAAACACTGCTTCTCCGCGATCGTTCAGTGGTGATGTAGTTTTCATCTAAGATGCAGGGACCCTCAGGAAGCAGGGTTTCCCTCTGCAACAAACTAAAAGACAATACAAGGCCCAGAAATTATGTGTTTTACGCTTTGACACTTCCGTCAGTGTCAACAGTCAGTTAATGCATCATTATGACCTTTCCACTGACACACTATTGGAAATCAACCCATCTCCTGCCTGGTGAACACATCTGTACTTCTATTTATTTGTTGTTGTCACATTTCAAAAGTAACCCGCAAAAAGTGCAGTGAGTTGAAGGAACAGACAAAGAAATAATAAAAAAAATAATGTAAGCCTTCACTTTCCTACCCTGGACTTTGAAAAAAAAGTTCCTCTCTTTTGTCTTCACCTTCATTAAGTCACCAGCTCAGACAAGTGAAGGAAGGAGTGCAACAAGAGAGAAAGGACATTGCTCAAAGAGAACAGAGTCGGCTTCCTCCCCTCCACCACCACCACCACCACCACCGTCCTCCAACACCCCTCGTCCACCCTCCTGCAGTACACCAGAGAGAGGGAGGTAAACAACTTTCCACACATAAATATTTAAATGTTTCATTAGATGCCGTCTCGTGAGGAGACTAAGGAGAGCTCGGGGATTTAGCTCCAGCAGCAGGCGCAAAGTCAAACCCAGTCAAAGACAAATCCATCCTGTCAATAAGAACAAGCAGCCTGTGGAGGCGGTGAATTATATATCTGAATATGTAAATAAATTATATATGTATGCCGACAATGAGGTATCAATATCTGTTAAAATATGCATGATCCACAAGTGATTGGATATACATCTTGTAAATGTACACGCAGACATCTAAGTGACTCTGTTTGGAATCATTTAGCATTTCAGTGACACTGCACAGAGGTTGTGTTGCATACATACTTTTGTTGTGTGCATCTGAGAGGACTTTTGTGAGCCATTAACAAGAACAACTAATTTGCAAGATTACATAAAAGCCACCACACTTTCTTTGTCTTTTGAGTGAGCTCTTTAATTTGTCCCTCTAATACACTATTTTCTGGACAATATAGTATAAATTAACAGCTTAATAACGTTTACAACTGTATAGGCTGATGGATTACTATAGGAGCCCCTTAATTAATATTTTACCCCATTCACCAAAAACTTCCCATTAATAGCTTCTAGCGGATCTATTAAGCATCACTAAGTAATTCATTTAATCTCTACTCATAATTCAACACAGTGATGGATTACTATAATTAATATACATTTTACCTTTATTCAGCTAAAAGTTTTCATTAAAGCGTTTACCTGATTAACAATCACTATATTGTAGCTTTAAATATTACATTGAAGACATCTTATGACATGTGGAACCAGATTGCTTTCTTGCTTTCTAAACATTAATTGGGATTTGTTTGAATATAATATTTCAGCTTAACTGCACGGTCCTCATCTCTTAAGTTCTTATGAACATTTACCACATCTATATTTATCCAAACTGTTGATGCCTGCTCTCAACACTCCATTCAAAGATTCCCACATCTTCTTCCATCTCAATCTCTTCGTTAATCAGGTTGCACTGGAGCAAAGTGTTGGTTTCCTCATAAGATTATCCAGGAGCGAGTACAGGAAATTTAAACAGATAAAGATTTGCAACTTGTTCGCAATCCTTCTCTCATCGTCTTCGTCCTCCTGTGTTTACCGTATATTAATCCTGGTTGTATGCCACTCTCAGCTTAATAACTTTTGAGACAAAAAGGAAAGAAAATGACAAGTTTTGGGATTTTAAAGGCCAATTATGATGAGTAAGCACCACTCCGTACATAATCAGAGGTTAATCCTGGCCCGAGGCCACGGCCTAAATGGCGCCACAGTAATCAGCTGGGATAACATTTCAGCTGTGATCTGCCGCCTTTTTAAAATACAGCGGACCGTCACCTGCCTGCTCGTGCATTCATTAAGGCTGAGCACTTCTTAATGCTAATTCATATGCAGCTTAAATAGGCTACTTACAGTGGCAAAATATACTTTGACAAATTATGCAGTAAAATATCAAGTTAATAAGGTTTGCTGCAACAGGACTGTAATGTAAGAAGTACAATGCAACAACAGTAAGGGAGTCAGTCATTAAAGCTCCACTTACACATACATAAAAGCATGTAATTGGTGTAGACTTAAATTATATAAGCAAAGTATGCATCTAAGTACTTCAATCAAATAGTGTCCATGGTTTAGGTATAAAGTGTGTTTGTATAAAAAAAAGAAAAGAGGCCATTCAGCCTCGATCTTATCAAAGATGTGTCCATTGGGTTGCTTCCTCCAGCTCAGTCTGAACTGATGATGGTTTTTCATATGTTTCTCCTCACTCACAATGAACCACCAGGATTTGCATTCAACATACATGGACCCGCTCAACTTCACCCATCAGTCACCTCCAGAATGGACGGACAAAGGCCCTGTTCTGCTGCTCTCATCTCCCCTTCTCCCAACAGGGAATCAAAATAGAAACATATCTGCTCCTAACATGCAATTCTTTGTCACTTTCCTCATTGTTTGCTTTTGCATGTTTTGCATACGTTGCTCTATGAGTTTACTTTCATGCATATGCTGTGATGTTACCATAGTCTTCTGGCATCAAGGATCCAAATTGTTGCGGATCTATCGTCATATTTTTCTTAATAAGCGTCTTTGCTGTGTCATGTTTGTTGTTGTAGATGTCATAAATATTTTATGCACATAAAGTTGTCGCCTTTGTCTTCTATTGTTTACAATTCCATCCCAAACTTAGAATCAGGTGCCTCCTTACCTCGTTTAAGTAAAAATTTGTCTTTAGGTTACTTTGCGTATAAGACAAATAAAACAGTCTGAGGTGAGTGATTCTCAAGAGAAGCACTTTTATTAGTCTTATTTAGCTGACTCTATCTCTGAGACTGTGTTGCTGGGTAAATCGTGTATTTCCCCCATGCTGAAGTGAATACTGCTTTATTTTTCTCACGCTTTCCCCATTCCTCTGCAGTCTCTACGGTTGCCAGTTGGCAAAATTCTCTCTACAGTAACGCTGAGCTTCAGCCCGAGTTTTCAACAGTTCTACGTGGTGCTATTCCCTCGTGTCGCCCGGTGAAGCAGCCGATAGTGCTGAAGAGAAATACATTCAGTAACTGTTTGCAGAAGCGTGCAACACATCCACACATGTTAATTTAGAGTGTACAGTGCTCCATTAAATGAGATTATTCAGGATTGTGTGCTAATATAGACGCAGGAATATCACAAATCCAGTCCTGTTGTCATGCTGTGCAAATACGAACAGGAAAAATAAACTTAATACACAAAACATCACACACAAGGATGCATAAATTTATCACCACCCAAGGATTGATCACTGGTTAGGTTTTATGTTTCCCACTGATACCGCTGTGTCTTCCCTGATGTTTTGTCTCCATAGTTTGTCACAGTATGGCTGACTTTAGCGATCTTTTCGGCTTAAAGACATCATGCAAACAGCGCATGCCCTGCTTTGATTGTACAATCTGTCAGTGCTCTACCTGTCAATGTATTGTTCTGTCTCATTTATATTCTATTCTTGTGTCCACTCTCCCAGCAACCACATACGACTGCTGTCAAGTTAACCTACGCAAGATGATCTGCATCACGTTCGAGACGCCGCACCCATCTACGGACATGACAAGCTGCTCCTGCTGCACTCGTCCATCCTTTTGCACCATGTGATGAAGTAAAAGAGGTGGATGATGAGGGGTACACAAAAGGCTGAGAAGATGATCCTTCTAACCTCCTCTTCACTCCATCATCCTGTCAAATGTAAGGTCTCTCCAGATTGAAGTGGCCATGCTACACGCTAAACGTTCGGCGTAAAGGGACTTCGGGGAGGCCTGCATCATTACTCTGACCAAGACCTGTCTTAGATAGTGGAGTCAGCCTTGACAACTTCACTATTTTCGGGACAGACAGACGAGTGTGTGACAACACTGAAGCCCACATTTAGATCTGCACCTCAGACTTGGAGATGCTGACTCGTCACTTCGCCCACTATATCCCTCAGCAGATAAAAATGTAAATTTGAACCAGCAACAGAAAATAGCACTTAATGCCTGCTTCCCTCGATAGCCATGAATACTGGGAGTTGAAATGTTGACGTACACAGCTGGTGACACCAATTCTCCAGTCGGTTGCCGTGTGACCACTGCAGAGGAACGGGGTGCAACCATAGACTGTATAAAAGATGGACGTAGCAACCGGCCCCAAAAAATGAAGCCAACCCGGAATTGTCAAAAACCTGCAATATCACTACGTCCGCCGGAAGCGGACACACATTCTAAAAGAAGCAACAGTGTACAGTTACATTTAAGCCATTTTAAGGCATGGGAAGATTAGTTTTGTGGCAAAGGCATCTAAATATGTTACACAAAGATGAATTTTGGAGCTTTAAGCAATGACCACAGATGGACTTTAAAGCAAAAACTTGGACGTGCTTTAATATTAATTTAGGAACATGAACGCCACAGAGCTTTGAACAAAGTAAAGACCTTCACTGATTGTAAAACCCACTCCCTTCACAATGACTGCACTTTCTGTGTTCCCCTATTTGTGCTGTTGAGTATGAAGATTTTCCAAGAGCTCAGACCTTTCCAGAATCGCCACACCATCCTACCACGATAGAGGAGGATGCACAGTGATGACTGAGTGGCGGCAAATCAGGAAAAATCACCACCAACACTGAAGCCTCACCAAGTGGCGTGCTCAGCCCCTTCGTCTACACTCTGTACACTAATGACTGCATCTCCAATCATTGCATCCCTAAAGTAGCCTGATGACGCTCATGCTTGCACTTCTTAATGACGATAACTCTGAATAATGTATAAAAACTCCCGTGTTGTGACAATAACTATCTGGAACTGGTTGGTGCCATCTATAATACGCACTAAACTTTCCTGAGCCCATCAATAAAAAGGCAGTTGAATAAGTTGTGGAATCATGCTGGACATTAAACTCAGTTTTGGATACTGACGTCTACAAATACAGCCTGTAAAGACTCCATCTATTGAAACAACACAATCTGGATAGAGTCTGAAAAGTTCGATGTCAAAGATCCGTCCTGAGGTTTCCATCCAATGAGATGCCTGGAGCAGCCAGTGAGACCTCAATGACCTCGTTGCGGTCTGAGTGACCCGTGAGGCCACCAACCTCTCAATCACTGAGCCCTCAAACCCAAAAGTAAGTAAAGCAACTGAATGACTTTTGGCCAATAGCCATCATTCTTTTTCTTTGCAAATCTTGGAGTGAACACCATCTAGTCATCTACCTCCCTCCCTCGATGGACAACATGTCACAGCGGTACAGCTGATGGACTGCTGATTACAGCCTGTTTCATGCCATTAGTAAATATCTAACGGAAAACGTATTCACAAAAACCTATCGATCCTGGGGTTAATGGTGACTTCTGTGGATAAAGGATTGTATGTCCAATCAACTGCAGACAGTTAGTTTCAGTGGAACAATGTCTGAATTTCTCATTTGAAATATAGATTTTTAACAATATGTACTTTTACTTGTAATGTTGTTCTTCTTCACAAGCGTATTTATGATCAAAGTGTGCAGATGACATGGCCTCGAAGGAATCTTCTGTGGAAATAAGACCACAAAAACTGAAGCTGAGTATTTGCCCCTAACATAAGCTCGAGTTGTATTTGACATGTAAAACTGTAAACACTGATATAATTTAAATAATACACGTACTGCAAAGAACAAAGAGGCATCCTCTCTCTATGGCTATTGGTCCCACCAACCTGCACCATGTCTTTGTCTTTACTTTCCTTTTGTCCCATCCTCACTCTAACCAGTCGAGTCTGTTCTGGATCTGCTGGACGTCTCCTCATGTTAAAGGGGAGTTGATCCTCTCCACTGTTACCAAATGTTTGCTCAAAGGGATTCTGTGGATTCATTGCATTTTTTTTTGTATAATTTTACAAACCTTAATTTTTAGTCAAGTAGTTTGATTTAGTGAATACCAATGTAGGTTAGTCAGACAACTTTGTAACTGATATGATATTGAGGGCCTAAACCTTGTCTTTTGAATTAATCAGGTAATTTGTATTAATACAAAAACAATTAATTTTTGAACAAAATCACAACTTCAAAGACACAATTACTAAACTATGAAGGCTGCGATTTAGAATATATGAGTGGGGCTATCAAATGCTGAGATAAATAATGTCATTTAGTTTATTATTTATTTGCATGAGCAGTACAACACTTTTTTTAGGGGCTGTTTATGCTGCCTATTGATCAGTGTATACTCTGTGGTTCATCATGCTAGTAGTAGTTCAACTGACATAAGCTCAGTCTTACTATTTATTAGCCACAACGCGTACATTTCGTAGTCTGACCCAGAGTGTAAACTGTTCTGTCAATGGTTTTACAAATTCATGCTCCTCCCTGTGCGACACTTT
>NW_007579969.1:7363-9499 GCF_000690725.1 Stegastes partitus
ATTTACTGATTGTTAATTAGTTAAACGCCAGTAACGAGAACTTTTACCTGAATAAGTGTAAAAATAATGTTATTTCATTCTAGTCATCCATCAATGTGTAGTTTATCTGAGGAGATGATAACAGCTGTTGGAGTAAAATCTGAACAATTTACTCACATCTGCTTATGTGAAGTTTTCACATCGGGTGTTTCGGGTCTGCTCCGGCTCTCGCTTCTACATCCCCGGTGCACTGAATAAATACACGCTAAGACAAATTTGCAAAGATTAAAAATACCCACAACAGCAATAACAGATTTGTGGAAATTTGTTCCTGACACTCGCTGCGCCCTGTGTGAATGAACCAACTGTCAGCTCATCTGGAACTGTCTCATGTTGATGATAAAACACAATCCAACCCCATCTCTGCGGGAATGAGCTGACATACTAATTTGCTTAATGTTTATTGGTCAATATGTTAAAATAAGACTCAGATTCTGTTTTTGTCAACATGAAGAAAAGCTTGTCATTTAAAACTGCTGCTGCTGGAAAAAAACAAAAAAACATTAGCATATTTTGTAGGCGACACGGTTACTGTTATACATAATTAGCTGTACAAAAGCATCGGCAGAACACGTTCAGGTCATATAGTTTGAAACAGGGAAATGATCAGCCAACATTTGCAAGTAAATTTTACTGATATGCAAACTTTACGTAAATGATCATCATTGTGGCATCACCTTCTAGAGAGTTATTACAATTTTTCAAATGTTAACAAGCAGATTTATTGCATTACTTTACAAAACATACATGACGCAGAACTTCAAGTAGTGTGATGCATAGTGTGGCCGATCTACCCGCCACAGTTTTCACAATAAAAAGAACTTTATTGTCCGCTAGAGTGGAAAATTGTCTCACCATAACATAAAAGCAGCAAAGGAATAGATAACATAAAACAAACACAAGATACCTCCCCTCCAAAAAAAAGGGGGACAAGAGTAAAAATAGAGATAAAACACCCCGAGCATTAAATCAGACACAATCAGATGTGCTCTGACAGTACATCAGAGCATGATTTGTGCCCAGTTTTAAAGTTTAAAACGCTGATTGCACTTGGAATGAGATCCTCAAACCGACTGGGAAAACAGAGGATAAAAGCTGTCTGTCAGGATGCTTCAAGCTTTATCTCTTTTTCTGACAGTATGTAAGTCACTCCGCCTCATTTGGGACTTTGCAGTTATTTCGCTGGTGGTGCCAACTATTCAGCCACTTTATTCTTAAGCCTGCGGTTCAACCGAATAACCCACAGAGGCTCAACTGGTAGCTCAGGACTGCACCAAGCTGTATGAGAGTTTGAACACTTTCAACACATTTTTCATCAATTTAGTGCTTTCACAATGTCAGATTTACACTAAGCAACTATTGTGGCCAAAAGAATTCATGATACCAATGCAATTGTAATATTTGTAGAAAAGTCATCTTTAACTTTGTTTATTGTGTCTTTCGTCTTTTAAAAAAAAAAATTTTTTTGGACAAATTAGTTCCAATAAAGGGCTGCAGGGTGGTGCAGTTGGTAGGACTGTTGCCTCGCAGCAAGAAGGTTGTCGGTTCGTTGTCTCTTTCTGCGTGGAGTCTCCATGGTCTCCTCGTGCAGTGTGGGTTCTCTCCGGGTTCTCCAGCTTCCTCCCACACAGTCCAAAAACATGTTGAGGTTAATTAGTGATTCTAAATTGTCCGTAGGTGTGAGTGTGCTTGGTTGTCTGTCTCTAAGTGTAGCCCTGTGATAGACTGGTGACCTGTCCAGGGTGAGTCGGCTGGGATAGGCTCCAGCCCTCCCGTGACCCTAATGAGGATTAAGCGGTGTATAGATAATGGATGGATGGATATCCCTATAGTTTATGTACTGGGGGGGGAAAAGTAGGACAATGCCTGTCTCCTTATAAGCCTTGTTCACAAGCTTTTTCTCAGACTTCCTCACTCCTCCTGTGTTTACGTATATTAATCCTGGTTGGATGCCACACTCAGCTTAATAACAAAAGAGACAAAAAGGAAAGAAAATGACAAGTTTGGGATTTTAAAGGCCAATTATGATGAGTAAGCACCACTCCGTACATAATCAGAGGTTAATCCTGGCCCGAGGCCACGGCCTAAATGGCGCCA
>NW_007579969.1:12259-15908 GCF_000690725.1 Stegastes partitus
GGCTGTAATTCAGGAGCTCCAGATCCAGAGACATCCACAGAGAGAGCAGGCGCAGGAACCAGTAAAACAGGAGAAAAAAAAACATACGTAGAAGAAACTTGCTGCCATTCATCCAGTCGATCTCGGCAGAACGGCAAGTTTATGACAACTTCATCATCAAGGCAGTCCATTTATTTTAAACAGAAAAGCCTTACAAGACTTAATTAAATCACTGTTACCCGACTATAAAAAAGTGTCACCCACACAAAATAATATATTACACTAAATTAAACCAAAAATGTGGAAATATGTGGGTCACATTATCAGCTCACACTGTTCTCTCTGCCGTTTTTGAAGTTGTGTCATCAGCAATATTGGTGACTCTTGCTCTTGTTATTCTTGCAGCTTAGAGACATTATGCAAACATATGCAAAGCATTGTGCAAAATTCAAAGCTATTCTCTTTCCAATAAAGTCCGCACGAGCCGACAGCAGGGGGAACAGGGATGAACACAGAATCCTCTATATACCCTTTGCTTTAGCTCTTCACAGGTGCAGATTGGCGGGCTGATTGTCTTGTTTCATGTCACCCGTTGAAGCACTAGTAAGATATACATACATATATATATACATGCACTTGTTTTCAAAATGGCTCCACCAATATGTCGTGGTCAGGTAGACAGGAAGCTGTAGTCATGTACAGAATTTTTCAACTACTATACCTTTTTGAGGACATTATTTAAAAGGTGCAACGACCTTTTTGTCCTAAACTTTCATTATATGTCTATATAGCAATCTCATCCTATGAGTGCCCATGGGAGCAGTTATAGTAATGGATAAATACATTATTAATTTCACTACACTGTCCTAAATATGTTCTATTTATTGTTTTTTTTTGTTTGTTTTTTTTACAGTGCACTGCGTATAAATGCTAAATACAGTACAAAACTTCAAGTGGCACCTCGATATTTTAATTTCTCTGACTATCAGTGTCATTTGATTTTACAAGTACGCACAGTACCTTTGCAGGGGGAGGTTCCAGCCATGCATAGTAGTTTCTTGATTNGGATTTTAAAGGCCAATTATGATGAGTAAGCACCACTCCGTACATAATCAGAGGTTAATCCTGGCCCGAGGCCACGGCCTAAATGGCGCCACAGTAATCAGCTGGGATAACATTTCAGCTGTGATCTGCCGCCTTTTTAAAATACAGTGGACCGTCACCTGCCTGCTCATGCATTCATTAAGGCTGAGCACTTCTTAATGCTAATTCATATGCAGCTTAAATAGGCTACTTACAGTGGCAAAATATACTTTGACAAATTATGCAGTAAAATATCAAGTTAATAAGGTTTGCTGCAACAGGACTGTAATGTAAGAAGTACAATGCAACAACAGTAAGGGAGTCAGTAATTAAAGCTCCACTTACACATACATAAAAGCATGTAATTGGTGTAGACTTAAATTATATAAGCAAAGTATGCATCTAAGTACTTCAATCAAATACTCTCCATGGTTTAGGTATAAAGTGTGTTTGTATAAAAAAGAAAAGAGACAGAATTTACAGAGACCATTCAGCCTCGATCTTATCAAAGATGTGTCCATTGGGTTGCTTCCTCCAGCTCAGTCTGAACTGATGATGGAACCTGTGGTTGGGTGATTTATATGTTTCACCAGCTACAAGATGCAAAACACTCAATTTTCTGTAATTTTATCTAATAGCGTTGTCATATGTCGTCCAAGACTGTTTTTTTGTGGCTGAATCATCCTGTCAAGCAAAGTGAGCTGATAGTTACTTCATGTTCTGGTGATTTTTACAGATGAAATCATGCATTCTTGTGGGTCAAATGTTCCTTAAAATATGTACAATGTATGGAATTGGTAAAGCTAATTTGAGGCTTTAGTTTTGAAATGGATGGATGGATGGATGGATGGATGGACGGACGGACGGACGGACGGACGGACGGACGGACGGACGGACGGACGGACGGATGGATGGATGGATGGAGTTTTGAAATGGATGGATAGATGGATAGATGGATGGATGGATGGATGGATGGATGGATGGATGGATGGATGGACGGATGGACGGATGGATGGATGGATGGATGGATGGAGTTTTGAAATGAGGACAGAGGTTCGGCTGCTGGTCATTGTTGGGTGGACAGATCCAAATCAAAGTCAGATCTTATAGGGAATGATAGTCACATAACCTCTCATATGAAAACACAGAAGAACACTCAGGGCAGTTTGTACAAGACATAGCAGCTACTCAGAGACTAAACTGTAGCACCATGTCAGTGATTGAGCACAGTTGGTGGACATGGCACAGGACTTCTGGAGAATTTAGAACTTCCTACCGGGTTTGGACTCCTGCACAGTCTGACTCTTTGTACATTAAAGTACAAAGCGTCACATCTTTTGCATGCAGATGTCAATAGAGGGGTCCACGTTGTGTACTCTTGTGGACAGAAAGCATTAATTGGCTTTAACATACAAGAAGCTTTGACCAAAGGCGCCGACGTATTACATGTAATGCTGGGTTTTGACAGTACAGAATTTCTAGTTTTACTTCTTGTGATCCCTTTGAAAATGTCTCCATCATAAGTCCAATCGTAATACAGGAGTGTGATGCCTGAAAGCATTCAAACATCAAATTTAATCTTTAAAAAGCCTTAAAAATTCATGTGGAATTGGTTCTCACAGTGCACCATTCAAACAAAACTGGATGTAGAAAGTTAGCTGCAAAGTTAACAGTGTCCAGTCCACTGTACACATTATGCAACAACTTTTGCAGTCAGGGGTCACCAACGAAGTATTGCAGGGCAAAACTTCCAGCAAGTCAGACCCACACACAAAGAACTACAGCAGACCGTTATTTCCACTTAAACACAGACCCACTCAACGATCAAATGCCAAAGATGTAGGCACTTGTGTTACTACTATTTAGAGCATCTGGGCCTGTGCCTGACTAACATTAAAGGAATTTAAGATTGTACAGTTATCCAACTAAATAAAACTCCTGCAGTCCTGAGAGGGCGTGCTGATTTCAAACATAACATCCAAAAGACAAAAGGTTAACTAAACCACCACAGCCTCACTAAAGATTGTTAACATGAAGTGAGAAGCTCTACTGAAGGCACAGCTGATCCTCCACAGTCTCACTGCGTGTGACTGAGCACCAGTGTTATCCAACATTAGATAATATAGTCCATGACATTTTATACCGGTAGTGAAATGCCAAGTCCACAGACTGTATATTGAATATGGACGTAGCCTCTGGGTCGATATAAACCTTTCTCCATTTATATTAGTTCTGCACTCACTTTAAGCCCACTGGCTTTACATGTTCCCAGGCTGTGTATTAGCATTCAAAGGATATTTATATGTATGACCTCCGACCAACATAACACATTTGTTAAACAGAGTACACATAAAACACTTGAAATGCGTAACTAACCAAGTGAACAGGAGCTGTAAACATAAGAATGGGAAGCTCTGCATTGACTAGGGAGTCTCTGCTCAAGGAAAACAGTGTTGGACATTATGCACGATGCAACGAGGCCCTGTCCTAACGAGCAGAGCTGGAGTATCTCAAGTGAACACAACAAACTGTGCAATATATCGTAACAGCAGCTTAAAAACACGAGAACTAACTCTCCAATATGCTT
>NW_007579969.1:17456-34960 GCF_000690725.1 Stegastes partitus
TTTGCATCAGCCCTGGGCAGGAACACCACGGAAAAATAGGTACACTACATAAAGTCCATCACAGTGAGAGAATAAATCCAATCGTTACATACAATAAACAAAAGGCAGTCATTACTGGTGACAGTCTTGTGCTGACTTCAGTCAAACCTTGAATCTGATGTTCATGAAAGTGAAATTCCACCTCCCACAGGTTTTATTAAGAAAGCAGATTAACTGAAGTTGTCTTTCTGAACAGTGGTTCCATAATCGCAACCAGTAGATGCTCTGGTTCTACCAGCACTGCCACAGCCTCGGAGGACCAGGCATCCTATAAGAGAAGAGATTCTGAATAATTTCAAATGCAAGGCTTGCATCAAAAAGAGAAAATTGTCAAAAATGAGAAAATTGTGTAATTTAAAAACATTTTTTTTAGATATTGCAGTGATGAAGATCTTTTGGCTTTTTATCTACTTGTTTGTAAAGGGAGTACACAAAATGAATACCTTAATGGCTGGGTAACTGTTTATTTATTTATTTTTATCCCATTTTAGAGTATTACTTAGAAATGTCAGCATAAATCTGATCGCTAAAGCAAAAAAAAAAAAAAACAATTCCAATGACTTTCAACATCTTGGAAGGTGAGATAATTTAAATGAGGTTTGCAGGGAAATGAACTTGCAAATGTAATTCCCCTCCTTTCAAAGGCTATGTGCCCTTGTCTTGTTTTGCTGGTGCTTTCATGGGACTAATCCAGTTATAACTAACAATCCAAAGCAGTCTCCTACAAAATACGTCTTTGTACTACGAATTTATGTTTGGCAAATACATTTTTAAGGAAACATTGCTGCCACAAATCAAAGATAAAACATGGAATAGAGTCTCGATAAGGTATATCACCAGAACAGCTTCGATGCTCCTTGGCTCTGATTTTCCAAGTTTCTTGAAGTCCACTGAAAGGATGAACACCATTCTTCCAAAGATGTTCCCTCATTTGGTGTTTGGATGATGGTGATGGTGGAGAGTGCTGACTAACATGTTGGTCCAAAACCTCCCATTGGTGTTCAGTTGGGTTGAGAGCTGGTGACCGTAAATGCCATATTCACGTCATGTTTATACTCATCAAACCATTTAGTGACTCCTTGTGTCCAATGGATGGATGAGCAGGGGAAGAGATCTCCATAATCAGGACAGACATGTTTTATCATAGGATGACGGTGATTACTCAGAAAAACTTTGTTTTGATTGGCAGCGACCCGTCATCCTGAGCAAACAAATGAGGAAGAGCAAATAGAAAAATACTTTATTTATCCCAGTCTGGGAAATTGCTGTGGTACAGCAGCAGCAAGAAAAAAACACCAAAAAAACAAACAAACAAACAAAAACAACACACACACAAAAAAAACAACAAAGAAAAAACAAAAAAACAAACAAAAAAATGTCCACAAAATGCCCTCCACATGGAAACAGATGCCCTCGTTGTCCAGGACCAGGGTATAAGTCTGCACCATTCTCTTGGTGCACACCATAGAACTCATGTGGTAAAGAATGGCTCATCAGTCCAAATTACTTTTCTCTGTAGACCAGTGTCTACATGTGCAATCAACGTCGTGAGGAGGGATTTATGCACTGCAACCCTACAACACACCCCTTGTTATGTGATTGCCACCAGACTACTGAGTCTGATTACATCCTGCAGTGACACTGTCACTCCCCTCAGGAGGACTTCTAAATGCAAATGTCATGTAAGTCACTGGTCCAACTGAAACAAATTGTGTATTCTTTGAGACTGAAGCTCCTGCCATCAGTGTCCCAACAATGAACCCCCTTCAAAAAGTCACTTAAATTGTTTCCTGTTGCCATCTCAATACAAAACCAAGAGCTTCAGCTAAATAAATACTTTGGTTAAGGGTAGTTACGAATACTGTGGTTTTACACAGTGACTGTCTGCTTTAAAAAAATAAATAAATAAATAAAAATCAACCAGGATTACAATCTCTCCTTAGCCTTAAAGAGTTCTCTGAGTGACTAAACACAACCATGGCAACGTCCGTCCAGCTTTATCTACTATTTACAATGAATTCAGTTTTGCAGATACTCACTTTGTTTGGCTATGGGAATGTGTTTTTGCTCAGATTCAGCTCAAACACACCTACTGTTACCTGGAATGTTCTGTAACTCAGCTTGTCGTCTCTACACGTGATTTACATTTACAACATACAAAATTTGAATTTGCAACATCCAGAAAATGTGGACATGCCTGTTTGCCTGCATTCAAATTCGACTGCTATTTTCTCCGTGTGCGTGCCTGGCTGTATATGCAAGTCTGGGAAATCATTACAAGGAAAATGGATTTTTGTCTTGTCCTTGGTAAGATATGCATAAGTAAGAAAAGAATGAAAACAATCGATCCCAAAAAATAATGCTCCAGTAGGGCCAAAGTGCAGTCAGCATGCTTTACATATAGAAGATGTCCATTTGTGCTGTATGGCAAACAAAAGTTATGCGAACGGGAATAATTTCTTCCCTGAAAAGGAAGCGTGAGCCGTTCTTGGCCGCTCTTTCCCTGAATCAGCTTCCTGCCAATTGTTTCTGGTGGCTAAAGCTTCTTAAACTAAATTACTACAGAATCAAACCATCCCCAGTCTTTGATTCTGTATATGATAAATGATTGATTACGGTCATTAGCGAGATAGAACACTGAGCTCTCCTCTGCGCTCCAAACTAATTGTGGCCTGCAAGGCTGGAAGTTCTTAGTGACTCAGGTAATTATGCTGCACTTTCATTTTCCTACTGAGGTCTTGCAAGAGTCTTACAGCCACATGCTGAAATGACCTGGCATTACTGCTAATCTGTCCTCCAAAGCCAGCTCTCCTGCTCTCTCTCCTCTAATAACGTTCATTTGTTATCCTCCTCCTCGCGCTATCAGTTGAGGAGGGATTCTCTCTGCGGGTATTAGCCTACAAAGTGAGGACTGGAGGACACGAGTCATCATTGGGGTATCACAATTGGGAGTAATCCGAATTCAAAGAGGAAGACAAGACGGTGGTGCAGGAAGGGATCTAACTAACAGGACAAATCTCTTGTAACTATTACAGAGAATCCAAATGTGGGATTATCTGCGAAAGAGCAAAAGCACAGTACATTACAACTGAGGCTAAGATCACAGCGAACAGGATGTATTACGATGATCAAAGCTCACAAATCTTAAAGGACATTCCCAATAATGACGATGCACATACTGAGAAGTTTGATGTCTGTTTAAGGCCAGTTTCCTCCACGACTTAGTCACATGATCCAGTTTACATCCTAGATAGGGAGTCTGAGTCTTCTATTTTTTTCCATCCATCCATCCATTATCTATACACCGCTTAATCCTCACTAGGGTCATGGGGGGCTGGAGCCTATCCCAGCTGATTCAGGGTGAAGGCAGGGGACACCCTGGACAGGTCACCAGTCTATCACAGGGCCACACTTAGAGACAGACAACCAAGCACACTCACATTCACACCTATGGACAATTTAGAATCACCAATTAACCTCAACATGTTTTTGGACCTTGTGGGAGGAAGCCGGAGAACCCGGAGAGAACCCACACTGCACGGGGAGAACATGCAAACTCCACACAGAAGGATTCCGGTGTCCCCACCGGGACGCGAACCGGCAACCTTCTTGCTGCGAGACAACAGTGCTACCAACTCTCCGCCACCCTGCAGCCCTCTGTTTTTTTCTTTTTTCCTTTTTCTTTTACAAAATAAATGCTATCAAGTGGCTCAACTGAACTGTGCAGAAATGCTATTGGCTGTTCCACAACTGTGTGTCACTATTTTGGGACTGGACGTTAAATTTATTTTGTTTTCTTCTGATCCAGTTGCGTTCTCTGTGGCCGTTGGGTTCTGCCAAGGCTGTGCCTCGTTATCGGTTCTCTTTCTGATTTTTATGGGCAGTAGCTTCAGGGCCGACCAGGTGTGGATACGGAGCTGAAAATTATTTGATCAGTGTTCAAAGTTTGATCATATTTTGTTGCTAAAAGTCAGCCTGATTCCAGTCTTCTGCTGGGACCAGGAAGACCCTTTTATTTCTTTCTTCTTTTTTTTTGTATCACAGGTATCTTAATCCTGTTTAAAGTTTTTAAACAACACATTCTGAAGGTTTGATCCTGACCAAAACCAAAACTCGATTATGTGACCTTATCTGATTTTTTTCTTTTCAACAACCCATTTCTAAAACTTGATCCAATCCAATAGCCAATATCTGATCATATTACTTCTGAACAGCTGAGACCAGGACTCTTACCTCGAGAAATCTACTTCCTCTCACGTAGTACTTGACTTCACACAAATCCTCTGCAGGTAACACTTTCAATGGACAAGAAATCTTTAGGGCAGCATTTGCAGCTTTCGATTGCGTGGCCGCTACAACTTGTGTGCAGCTTTATTCACACAGTTTGCAAACACTGATGACAACTACGAGTATATTATCAATTTTCAAAGTTTAGGTGTTACATTTGCTTGTCAGTATAAAAACAAAGTTATACATGGAATCAGAATCAGCTTTAATGGCCAAGTACGTACACAACATACAAGGAATTTGGTTTCGGCTGTTGGTGTCGCGCTAGGAATTTGCACGAATAATAGAAATAGGAAAATTCAAAAATAAAATAAAATAAAGTAAAATAACTAAAGAAAGAAAAGAATAAAATACAATAAATATTAATAAAAAATAAAACAAGATAATAAGACTAATATATGCAAGAATTTACACATCTAGTAGAAAAAGGTATATTAGTGCAAAATGGAAGTGCAAGTAGCAGTTGTGGCTTGGAGTGGCTCAGCTGTTCAGTAGGGTTGTGGCAGTGGGATAAAAACTGTTTTTGTGTCTGGTGGTTTTAGTCTGCAGGACTCTGTATCGCCTGCCAGAGGGGAGGAGGGAGAACAGTTTGTGACCAGGATGAGTGGGGTCTGTGATGATGTTCCCTGCCCTCTTCCTGGTTCTGTTGGAGTACAGTTCCTGGATGGAGGGCAGGGGGGCTCCGATGATCTTCTCAGCTGTTCTGACTGTAGGCTGCAGCCTGTTTCTGTCCTGCAGTGTGGCTGCTCCAAACCACACAGTGACAGAGCTGCACAGGACAGCTTCGATGACGGCGGTGTAGAACTGAATCAACAGCTCCTGTGGCAGGCCGTGTCTCCTCAACTGTCGCAGGAAGTACATCCTCTGTTGAGCCTTTTTGAGGATGCAGCGGATGTTCTTCTCCCACTTCAGGTCCTGGGTGATTGTCGTCCCCAGGAGCTTGAAGAATAGAATAGAATGCCTTTATTGTCACTATACACAAGTACAATGAGATTGAGAGCAGCTCCTTCAGTGCCATACATAGTAAAGTACAAAATAAAGAGCAAAAAAAAAAAGAAAAATAGAAGAGATTTAAGTATAAAAAATAAGATAAGTTATATATACAGTATAGGTTGTATGTACAGTATGGATTTAGAAAAATATTGCACATCATGGTATTGCACATTTGTAGGGGTTAAGGACTCTACTGTAGTGCAATTTCCCAACTAGCCTAACAAAGAAAGTGCAAGTGAATGCAAAATCTTTGATATAACATGGGTACAAACTAAAACAGAAATAAGTGTCCATAAAACCACACTCAGTCAGTTACTGCGCCTTGAGAAACAGGTGTGTTGGTGTTTTCTGTCCCTCTTACCAACTCATTCAATATCACCTAAGTTCTTGGACTTCTATCTGTTTGGTCCAAAAGCCATCCGTCATTATGATGCTTTGCCATTTAACTTTAAGTAAAATAGATGGATGAATGATCTCCTTTATGTTGAACATCAGATTGGAATAAAAAAATGTCTGTTCTCCGTAGTCCCTAGACATACAAATCTGCAGCTGTGCTGACTCTTGCCTCCCTAAGTAATGGTTATTAAAATCCCTCAAGCTACAATCATGTTACTTCATCAGCATGAATGAAATGTG
Organism: Stegastes partitus; assembly: GCF_000690725.1. Classification (NCBI taxonomy): domain Eukaryota; kingdom Metazoa; phylum Chordata; class Actinopteri; family Pomacentridae; genus Stegastes; species Stegastes partitus. The sequence continues at coordinate 23,412 of NW_007579969.1, forward strand.
GTGTAATCCAGTTCAAATTTGTAACCTCACCACTGCCTCCATCACCGGCAACACGCACACACACGTTAGCGGCGATATCTCTCTTTGATGACATCAATGCAATCACCCCTGCAGCAAATCATCTCTTACGTCTGACATCCTGCAGATATCAGGCTTCCTGCAGCATCATACGCTCAGTTCACGGCCGTTCTGATCATTTGTTTATGTGCAGATTTATCAGTGACTGTAGCTCCATTATTACACATTGTCAGCAGCGCCCCCTGAACTATACATCATTTGCTATATTACTATAAATTATGTATTAGTCTGTACGAGAATGTGCACGCATGTGTGGTCTCACCAGCCGGATGCGTAGACTACAGCAGAGGAATGCTAATGGACGTCTGTGCCGCTGCCTCTCGACAGTGGTTCATTTTGTGGTAATCAGTAATGGCGATGTTGTTCTTTTGCCCGAGGACATGCAGGCAGACGTACAGTAGAGACATGCACATCGCTGATAAACCCTCAAGAGGCCTGTGGTCACATTTGACTGGCATTAGTGGCTGATTGTTATGCTCACGATCTATCCAGTTCAATTTCAATTCAGTATTAAGCCATTTATGCACTCTGTAAGCATATCGTATACATTTAGAACAACTCAATATTAATAAAAAAAATGAATGCACTCATGTCTAATTGCCAGATTTACAATACAGCAATATTTCAATTACATTATTCAGCTGAGAGAAAAAAAAAAGAAAAAAAGCACGACCAGGGATCCAATAGAGAAGCAATCCTTGAAATGGTTTCATTAAGTTGTTTATTAGGCTCTGTGCTTGGTGCTGTACTGCCATGACTGTTTCTAGTCTGCACTCCCCAGACTATCTGAGATTATCTTAGATTTAGGATCTTCATACTTGCATTCTCGTGCCAATTAGTCCAATTTTCTAAGGTGTTTGAGTACATTTTGTTACACGTGTATATGTGAGTGATGAAAGGCATTATATCAATAATACATGAACTATATATAATAAATAAAACATGATTCAACATGGAAATTCCAAGCTTCTCTTAGCAGTCTTTCCTGGACTTGGTATCACATGCACATTTACACCAGGTATTAACATGTGAGCTGTATTTAAATGTATTTAAATAACAATTATTAACAGCAGGTGTAAATACACAAAGACTGTAATGCAGTCAGACTGGACTGACCACATCTGGAGAGACTCGCATTGTGGTTGGATCTCAGCCAGGTGTAAAGTAATCCTTAAAGTACATGGATATACTAAAGTCCATTTAAAGGAAAGGCTTAGAGTTTGTTGTTATAGTGTCACAAGATAATTTGCTGAAAACAAAAGACTGAACTATGAAGCGCTGAATTGCAAACTTTGACCCTTCAGCTGCTTTTATCCATCTTTGTGTTCAGGATTGTTTGAGGAGGCCAGAAATCAGGGTTCACTGCAGCCAGACTTTGCTTGACCACCCCCCCTAACAGTGTAAGGTTTCACAAATTAGAGCGGCTCTCTTGCTAGATTGTACTATACCTACTACAATCTACAGTTTAGAGAAGCTTGGCCTCTATCTTTAAAAGCCATAAGAATGATGGGATGAAGAAGAGGTGGATGGAGAAGAGCCACATTGAGAGCTGTGGATCACCACCAACACCTGTCTCAGCAGTAAAAACTTTACTTGAGAAAACTTTAATTGGAGATAATGAATAGTCTTCATCCCTGGTCTTCCCAACAACATCCAGTGCCATCCATACCAGTTTTAATGTAAGTGGCCTTGCGTGCTTAGTTTATTTTAGCAGGTAACTTAGACCACAGTGGCAAAGTGGCGAAAATATTCCATCTCCACAGTGTGTGTTTGTGATTTCACTTCTAACCTATTTAGTCTAGTTGGATTAATTAAGATTTGTTTGCACAATTAGAACAGTTCATTGCTGTCAATCAGTGCCACCAGTGGACACACTTGCAGTGTTATTTTATCATGATTTTAAAACAAATTGGTGCACTTTTTTAAAATCGATCATAATAGCTGGATAGTTAATAACACAGTTTTCTTTGCTGCAACAAACTCAGAACACATTTTTTCACTGCTTTACATGGACTTTAAGGAAAACTGGAAACCACATTCCTACTTCCTGGTCACTGATGTCCAGTATATCCCAGGAAATGTCCATGGTTTCTTCTACCTCAGGCTTCTGCACTGTCAGGCAAATGCAAAAGCCTCATCACATGTTCGTGATGCTCAGAAAAATATAATCACCATTTTACAGCCACTTCTCTTCCAATAATTGTGTATTGGTAAAACGCTGTGCGGGGCCACTGTGATGGACACAGATAATCACGTATGAATCCACAATGAAAATAACTGCAGCACCATTTCTAGTGGTTTGGCAACAACATCTATGAAACAGCCGCAAAGATGAAGGTCACCTAACTCTGCCTCTTCCTGTTAAAGCTAAAGTGAGTCCACCAAAAGCAGCCTCCGCACTGACAGACTCGTGGACTTTGAGTCAGGATTCTGCAAAGTGCACAAGAGCTCTGATGTGAACTTTTCAATGCCATTATCCACCCTCTCTGTAAGTCCACATATCTGCATTTTCCTGAGAGACTTGAGTTCAAAGCGACACAATTGTCCTGATCAACACAAGACGTACACAAACCAAACATGGATGGTATAGAGAAGAAACCTACTAAGATGTCTATTGAATGGGAGCACCCGTTATAGCAATTTGTGAAGCTGTTTGTATTCTCAGTCAAATGAAGGATTTACAGATGCTGATGGCATTTTAGACATTTGCAAAAAAATGTGCAGACACCATAATGTCGCAGACAGGGAGCGATCAGTTCAGCGGCTCTGCGGTGGGAATGAAACATGAGTCCAAATTTTAATGGTGATGCGCTTAATGATGCGTGGTGTCGCGATAGTGTTTCCCCATTCTTCCTTTTTATACCATTAAAAGCCCCTCATGAACTCACACGCTCCAGCACTACAGCTGTGACATCAATTAAGCCTGCGAGGGTAGAGATTTGGACCAGGAGGCAGCCGGTAAATACGGAAGCCTTTCCATACGACTGCTTCTCTTCTTGAACACCACATTTGACAAATCGGTCAGCTCCACCTAACAGATTTACATATTTAGAGCAAATCACAGTGCAGACAGAAGCAGGATAACAAGAATGCTTGTTAATAACAAACAAAAGGTGCCCCGGACTGGATGTCATGATCCACATACAGCTTCTGGGTTAATGTTAAGTGTAAATGGACAACATCAGAGCATTTGCAGATGGAGACTGTGAGAAATGGTAGAAAACTCTAAGAAGAGACAGTAGGCTGACTTCTGATTTGAGACTGTTGAGCTGTAAAAGCAACTAATGAAGATGTGAGGAAAGGGCAACACAAATATACAACAATATGTTAAGATATTTCAACTATTCTTTATAATCATTACATTTTAAATGACAATAATGTTGATGCTGTCACTGTTGAGGACATTTTCTATGATCTACATAAAGTCCAGTAGTCCGAGTTGTCTTTGTCTCGTTTTATTCAAAGCTTTGAAGGTACAGGTCATACAGAATGCAAGCAGTCTGCAGGAGAGTACACATGAATGCAGGCAGCATAGTATTCTTATACATGTACAGGCGTAGTCTTTACTCCAACGGTAGTAGAAGAATCCCATGCTGGAAAACAACAGCTGGGTGTACAGGGTGTCCTCATCCACAGACGTTAGAACACTAAACACGCTGGATCAGGCATCAAAAGTCTAAACACATGGGATGCACAACTTCTTCTTCCCATGTACAGCCACTAGTGTTTACCTAGATGTTGTGGGAACACATTTTTGGGCCTTTCCACTCAGCTTTAATGAAACTTAGAGAAACTTGCTTTGACATTCTTCATGCAGATGCAGTATTTTTCCATTACAGTCACCAGCTTAGAAATGTTTTTTCTTTTTAAGCATTTCTTCAAACCTGTTATCCAAAGTGCTGGGTAATGAGGTTTAGGTTAGAAACTACACCAGTAAAGTTGCTATACACAATGTCTAACCTGACTTTAGGTGATATAGTGGCTCACTGGGGAGTCCATTGATTTGGGTATCGATATATTGATCAGTTTAGGCTCTCTGAAAATAATTTTAATGGACTGGATTTAAATGAGTCGCCAACTCTTTGTCATGAAGCTAAAAGTATTGCTTACAATACGAACACAACCAGGACCACAAACTAAATGAAATCCAACCATCATGTACTTTGTGTGATTTTTTTTTTTTTTCTCCTTTGTCTTTGCAGCAGTCCTCAGAAAAAGCTTGAAAGCCTCTCTCCTTACACCTTCAGTGTGGGCCGGTGGCAGACCACAGCAACACAGATTCCATCTCCGGCTCTGTATCATCACTTATCTTCTGCTGCTGCAAGACCTGGTTTAACACTTTTTTTTTTTTTTTTTTTTAGTGGTGATGAAATGATTTGACAGCGTCTGCAGTTCTTTCAGAATATCAGCTTTCAAAAAAAAGTGCCCTCTGTCCTGGTTCATCTTTTTATTTCTTTTCTTGAATTGAGTTTTTAGTTGGTGTTTGAAGTCGGCATTCCGATGACGTGGCTCCAGTGTTCATTATCTACTGTCTGCCTCATTACTAGAATTGTAATCCTTACGTGATGAAAGTGTTAGCTAAATCAACAACAAAGATAAAAGCAGTCAAAGCTTGTCAAACCAGTTTTGTTTGGTTAGCTGTGAAAACCATCCAGCTGAGGCTGGCTGGATGACAAGAATATTGACTTGTCTTTTTTGTTTTTTTTCTATTTTTTCCTTCTTTTTTTTGTTGGGATTGATGGATTACATGGCATAAGCTTCTCTCACAGTCTTAACAGGAGGGTTCAACATTGTTAAGGTTAAGGTTGTCTTTGTCTTGGATTGAATAAACTGCGGCATCCGGCCAGACATTCCAATACAAACACATAAAAAAAGAAAACATTTGCAAACATTAGCCTGAAATAAAAAAAAGCCAAGTAAATGAGAAAACCCTAACCCTAACCCATTTACACTCATAAACCGACACATTTTCAAGGGCATGCTTCTCTGTTCATGCACACATCGTCATGCATAAATTACAGTCAACAACACTTGTCAATTTACAAGCAGTTGGTGGATCTTAGACTCTCCCTGCTGCTCTGTCTCTCCTGCAGGAGTTGCCCATTAATAAGCTTAAGAGACAGAAGGATGAATTAATGTTTTTAATGGTTGTGCTTGCACAAAGGGAGCCTGTACCTCCTTCCACGGTTTATTAACACATACTCAGAGTTCCACTGATGGGGAGGGACAGAAAAACTCCAGTCGGGACTGTTCAGGACATCATGGGGAGTCAGGGGTTCTTATAATCGCCCCTTCCGTTTTAATTAAATTAAATGTCTGAGCTTTAGACTATTCGGTTCCCAAACCAGCTGGTGATACTATACCATTAAATGGACCACATAGAAGCTCTGTAAAAATGATCGTACGATTCCTGCAGACATCACTGGGTGGTGTCCTGGAAGCAGTGCCGCCTGGGAACTCCATAGTTCTCCTGGGGGACTTCAATGCTCACATGGGCAATGACGGTGAAACCTGGAGGGGCGTGATTGGGAGGAACGGCCTGCCTGATCTGAACCCGAGCGGTGTTTTGTTTTTGGACTTCTGTGCTAGCCACGGATTGGCCATAACAAACACCATGTTCGAACATAAGGTTGCTCATAAGTGTACTTGGTACCGGAGTACCTTAGGCCAAAGTTCGATGATCGACTTTGTAGTCGTATCATCAGATCTGTGGCCGTATGTTTTGGACACTCGGGTGAAGAGAGGAGTAGAGCTGTCAACTGATCACCACCTTGTGGTGAGTTGGATCTGATGGCAGGGAAGGCTGCCGGACAGACCTGGTAAACCCAAACGTGTAGTGCGGGTGAACTGGGAACGTCTGGCAGAGGCCCCTGTCCGTGGGGTTTTCAATTCCCACCTCCGGAAGAGTTTTTCCTGTATCCCGGGTGAGGTTGGGGACATGGAGTCAGAGTGGTCCATGTTCAAAGCCTCCATTGCAGAAGCAGCCGTTAGGAGCAGGTACCGGCTGGCCAAAAAGGCTGCAGTAGCGGCAATCGTGGAAGCTAAAACTCGGGTGTGGTAGGAGTTCGGGGAGGCTATGGAGAAGGACTTTCGGTCAGCCCCGATGAAGTCTGGCAAACCGTCCGACGCCTCAGAAAGGGGAGCCAGGGATTCGCCCAGGCTGTGTACAGTCGGGGAGGAGAACTGCTGATCCAGACTGGGGACCTCGTCGAGCGGTGGAAGGAGCACTTCGAGGAACTTCTGAACCCGGTAAACACGTCCTCAGCTGAAGGGGCAGAGCCTGAAGACTTGGGGGCTTCTGCGTCCATAACCGTGGTAGAGGTCGCCAAGGTAGTTAAGAAGCTCCTTGGTGGCAAAGCGCCAGGTGTGAGGTTGCTTCCTCAAGCGAGGGAGGTCAAGTATCTCGGGATCTTGTTCACGAGTGATGGGAAAATGGAGCGTGAGATGGATAGGCGNCCAGGTGTGAGGTTGCTTCCTCAAGCGAGGGAGGTCAAGTATCTCGGGATCTTGTTCACGAGTGATGGGAAAATGGAGCGTGAGATGGATAGGCGGCTCGGTGCGGCATCAGCAGTAATGCGGCCGCCGTACCGGACCGTCGTGGTAAAGAGAGATCATTATTATATCAGCATTTTAATTTGATTCTACAGTGAGTAAGTAAGTTTAAATTTTTGGCACTTGCAAATTGCAGAGCTGTAATTTTCTCATCCATCAAAGCATTGTGTTGTGTATTGTATTGGTTGAGTAAGACTAACAACCTTTATTAATATTTTACAGAAATATGTTAACATAATGAAAATTACTCTCAGTTTAGATGTGTCAAGTTGGAGTACAGTTTATCAATCATTCCTCTATTTAAACTTATTTCACTCATATTAATCTGTTCTCTGCATTGTAGTAGTACAATTAATTTTCTATGAATAGCTTCTGTTTACTATAAATACGCTAACATGCTGAATTAAGAGCATCCACATAGCCTTTATTTGTATTATGTGTTCTGAATGAAGAAAGAGTGTGATGTTGCCTATGAAAAAAATTGACGTGTGGTTATGGGCGCTTTTTGTTGAATATCTCTGAACTTTTCAGAAAGGTACTGGTGTTAATTGATGCTCCTTTTCAGGCAACCAATCACACAAGCAAGACTCGTCACCAGGGTAACTAAGAAAATGAAGGAAAAGCTTGTTCAGGCTGTGTCTATGAATTGTGAGCTGGATGATATGTCAGACAGAAATTGTTACAACGAGGAGCGATGCTAGTCTATCATACAGCGGTTGTTAGAGCGGTGATAAGTTGCCAAAATATTGTAGTCATAGAAACAAAATCCACACACATAGGGCCCTGAGGAGTGCTTCCCCAGCGTCCTAACATTGCTTTTCTGCCAAAGAAGAATGCTATGTGACCATGCATCCTTAAGACTTCCTGAGATGAAAGATCATGGTAATGATAAACCTGGCAACCTCTGCATCTTAGCATTTTCATTTGCCTTCGGGGTCATGTTAGCTTAAGGTGCTAGCATCAGTCTCTCAGTCTTGTAATTTATAGAATTGGGATAGTAGTGACATGCATTATGATCTGAATCACAGTAAGGGTTAAATTTTATGTGAGATTGACAGACTATTGTGGTAAAGAGGATTCTGAGACAAAAGGCCAAGCTTTCAACAGCTGCTCTAGTTCCCCACCTCCGCCTATGGTCATGAGCTTTTAGTAGTAACTAAAAGAAAGAATGAGACTGCAAATCCAGGCAGCCAAAATGAGTTTCCTCTGCAGCGTGGCTGAGCTCGGCCTCAGAGACATCCGGGGGTCAGGAGCTCAGACATTCGGATAGTTGTTTGTGCATCTGATCAGGATGCCTTCTGGGCACCTTCCATTGTTGGTTTTCAGGGCATGGTGAGATTATATAACTCATCTGGCCTGGGATACCCTCAGGATTGCCCAGGAGGAGCCAGATAACATGACTGGAGAGAGGGATGTCTGGATTTCCTTACTTAATCGGATGCCACCAAAACCCTGTTCCAGAGCAGCACAAAGTGGATGGATGGATTCAATGTACGTTTTAAATCAATTAGGTAACACTTGTGATGGTGTAGTTGTCATGGGTATTTGTAATCTGACACCTGTTTGATTGGACGTCATATTGCTTTTTAGAGTGTGTCTTTATGTGTTGTCCTGAAAGACTTACATTTCCTTTTGCATGAACTCCTATTTCCTGTCTAGCTTTGTAACTGGTGTGCATTAGACAGCATCTAATCTGACTATGAGAATTTAGACCCAAATAAAATAGTGGTACATGAAATATAAAACTCTAGGTAAAGTAAGTGGAGGGATTTTGGACACCACATGGGTGTTTAGAACATACACTGAGAAGCCGTAACATTAAAACCACTTGGCGTGGTCCTGTGGTGTCTGGAACCAGGACATTGTCAGTTAGCGCCTTTGTGGACAGACTTGATCCAGGTTTGAAAACTGAATGAACACCTTGGGCTCTTTGTCGTGTTCCTCGAGTCGAGTTTTTGTGGCGTGGCAGTGTGCATTGTCCCTGCTGGGGGAGGTCAAACAGAGTGTTGTTTTCATTGGGGGGTGCGCTTGTTCTGCATTAACATACATGTATGTTAATGCAGTAGGTATCAAAGTATATCGGGTTTGCCAGCAGAACATTGCAATGGGATTCAGTCATGTTTGAATGTTGTGGCTAATGGCTGGATACTTGTAGGTTGAATCTCTGCTTAGTTGCTGCATTCTGTTTGTAAAAGAAGACAACCTTATGAGTCCTTTTGCACGCCCCTTCCGAGCAACACGCATACATGCTCTGCAGTCGTGTGCTCGTCCTCGGGGCGCTGGAATGGAGGGTCAGCCACGTTGCAGCCAAGCAGTGGATCAGTTTTAGGAGTCCAGTGCCTGAAGCCAGACATGTCAGGAATGTGATTGGTTCTCACTCTCTCTCTCCATCTCTTCTCTATGTCTCTCTGTTATTACGAAGTCTGTCTCCCTCTGGCTGTCAGCTCCAGGTGAGACAGGTGACTGTAAGTTTTTTTTTTTTTTACATCCGTCCATATGGGATGATATATCCAGACAGAATTATGACACGTATCTCCATGGAAACGCTGCTATACCCACCGTCGACACAAACTCTGCCTCCTCTCTCTCTCTCTCTCTCTCTCTCTCTCTCTCTCTCTGCTTCGCGCACGCCCACGGACGCGCACTCGATAGCGTGCCCTCGTCTACAGAAGATTGAAAACCCTTGAATGTCCAGAACCCCTGTGGAGAGCTCTCTGCATGTAGGATCTGCATACAGACTGGTCCCTCTCCAACCGCGACAAACACACACACACACACACACACACCACCTAATAAATTGTGTTCAGCCGCTGGCCTGCTGTGCCCCGTGGGTCAGTGTGTGGAGCAAAGAGACATTAATCATTTTGAGGCGATGTGTGTAAGCAAACACTGGCTGGGTGAGTGTGTGTATTTGCACCATGTGTATTTAAACTTCTAGAATTTACGTCTGCATCTGTGTGACTTCTAGATGCATGCGTGTGTTCTATTCAAACTGAGATGTCTCCTTGTTTCATTGCGAGCGCGGTTCACTGTGCATCTTCATGTGTCTTAGGTAAAACGTCGATCGACCTGTCTGCTTGCCCTCAGGCCTCCTTCTACATCACCATCCCCCCCTTTTACAGCGCGCCTGTACGTCTTCACCGCGGCTTTATTGCTTTTTCTACTTCGATTCCACTTTCCTGCTCTTCACTTCGACTTGTATGATGCTTTGTGTGCACCTTTTTGTTCCCTGTTCTGTGTGTGTGCAATTCATTTCCCTCGCTCATCTCCTTCTTATACCACTCCACGCTGGATTTTTTTTTTTTTTTTCCTCCTTCCCTCAATCTCACTCATCTCCCTCACATGCATTATCTATTAGCTGTGGCTTGTCAGGGCTCCGGTGTTGTGTAATGGGAGACACGCGGGCCAGATTGCGCAGCAGTCACATTAATTTGCTGTGGCTAACTGTTCGTACATCAGAGCAGAAATCAATGTGCCACCCCCAACCTTTATCTCCCCAGCGCCATCACCGCTGACACAAGTACACCGGTTGCCCTTTCCAGCACCCACCGTCTCTTTTGTCTGCCAGAGCACACTCACATCAACAGAATGGGTTTTTTTAAGAGTTTTTCCCTCCTGCAGAAAATTCTCCTCTTTACCCAACAAACCAGTTATACTCTCTTGAGTAGTAGAATTTCTCTTTTAGCTCCTGGCATGGCTCCATCATTGGCAATGTTTGTCTGAAATATTCCAGAAACAATACAATGGATTGGCATTAAATTCTTAGCAGGCTTTCAAAGTATGAAGCCCACTTGATGGCTTGTTACAAATTCTCACAGACATTCATAGTCCCCAGAGGATGAATCCTACTTACTTTGGTGATCTCAGTTAGCTAGCACCACCAACAGGTTCATAATTAGTTGGGGTTTTTTTGGTGACAGTAATGTCTAAACAACCACTGGATGGATTTTCATTAAGTTTACTACAGACGCTCATGGTTTCAAGAGGATAATTCTTCTTGGGGTTAGGATTTTTCCAGTCGCACCACAAGCAGGTTAAAATTTTAACCCTGTGAAATGTTTCAACCTCTTCTTAATGGATTGGTGTAATTTTTTGTTTTTATTTTTTTGAAACATTCATGGATAAAATCTGCAGACTGAAGGGTTCCACTTGCTGTTTGGTTAGGTGTAGGTGCCAAAACTGCACGGTCAAGTTGAGGCCTTTTCAAAACATGTTTGAAGCCTTCCCTCCATTTTCTTGGTTACCGTGGTGACAAGTCAAGCCACATCCTCTAGATGTTTGGTTGACAGAAAGGAGCAACAGTACAGCAATACAGCAAAATGCCATGCCAGATCTTTGCCATGTTGATTAGAAACTTATTCATGATACGGTACAAATGAACGATGTTTGGCAGAAAATATGTTTCCCTCCAAACGTAATAGAGACGACAGTTTAGTTATACAGGAATGTACATTTTGGGAGCTTGGGCTTATCTGTAAACAGCAGTTTGATATTATTGCTTCTGATATATCTTTTAAAACAACTAATGGACTGCAATGAAATTGTTACAGTCAGTATAAATAATAATGACCTCGTTGTAGCTTTATCAACCGGTCAGTTTTCACGTATCCAGCTACAAGATAGCTTGGCATAAAACTTGGTATTCATGTGTGCCAGGCTTCTATTTAGAGCTGCAACAATTGTTCAATTAATTGATTAGCCAACGGACAGGAAAGGAATAGTCGACTATGTTGGTAATAATCGCTATAAGATCCTCTCTGGTGAAAATCAAGCTTATTTTCTTGTTGACATGTCCATATGGTGTATTTTATATGCTGGAAGACACATCATGAATCACGCAGTCGACACCATCGCTGAGCAATTTCTCCTTGAAACTACAATGAACGGGGCTGTCGCTTTAGCTCACCTGGTTGAGCTGG
>NW_007579969.1:36005-38180 GCF_000690725.1 Stegastes partitus
AGTGAGAAACAGCATTTGGCAGCTCTTCTTTGTGTTTCATCACAGTAAGTCTGAATATCTTTGGTTTTTATGGTGTCACCTTGGCCGATAAAATACATCATTCTCTCTATTTCTTCACTTGTGATTAATGGATGCTAAAAATGATAATTTCTTGTTGATTTAGGCTCAGCGTGACTTTTAGAGTCACCATGAGACAGAAATTTGTGGGTTTGAGTGAAATGTCTTGACAAGTGTTGGATGGAGACCCATTAAATTTTTAGTAGACACATTTAAAGGATGAACAGCAGTAACTTTGGCGAGCTTCTCCATTCAGCACCATCATCAGGCAAAGTTTTGCATTTGTCCCACATTGAGTTTAAGCTCAAAATAAAACCTCACCATGTTCCCGTCAGCTTTCTGTTTCTTGTGAACCAGCAAGTGTTGCAATATTAATACACCAAACTAGCTGCTAGCGTGGCTGTATACTCTTGTTTTACATCGGGGAGGCAAACACGTCTGCTTTACTGATTTGTAGACGTTCTCTGATCAGTAATTCCTCAACGTCTCCTTATGTTTTTCCATGATGTAAAATTGTCAGATGCTTTCACACCTTCAAAACAAAATCCCCAAAAACGGGATAATTTAGTTTCCTGTGTACGATCAAGGGAACCAAACAGCATTGATGTCCGATGTTCTTGTCATCGTGTCCCTCGATATAATCAAAGCAGCTGAAATACTTTCGCTCAGAACAACTAATTGTGCTGGAAGCTAATAATAAGAAGAGGCAACACTCTGATGCTGACACGTTTTCAGAAAAAAACATTAGTGAAATTGAAACCGATTACAGGCGTCAATAAAGAAAGAATGAATTACTGTACCTCAGGTTCATCTAAGTCTGCCAGACTGAACGTCGTGCCCATTGTACTTGCATGTCAGCCTGCTTTGTGCGCGAGACCTTTCCATTGTATAAACAATGCGCGCCTTGTCCTTCAGCAGGGCTCAAAAGAAATGTTTTGATGAAGCAAGCCTCAAACACCTTGGCTCTCCACACGCTCTGCTTATCAATAAAGGGCTTTTAATCAGAGAGAACTGCACGAGAGGCAGAGCATATTTCAACTTCTATTGTGTGTTTCATTGCTGAGCCATCAGAGCGGATGAGGCACATGATAGGGCAGCATGAGTTTTTGTTTATTTTATCTCCCCATGTGGAAGGAGACAGGATGGAGGCAGATGCCAAGTTAGGAGATGAGCTTACTTACTAACTCTATTCTGTTTGAAGTGAATTAAAGAATGTCTCATCGTTTCTTTTTATTTTTTTTTTTGTAATGAAATATTTAATTCCAACAAGACTGAGAAGAGATTAATTAAAATGGTGACTTGCAAGCGAAATGTTCTTTTCTTCTTCTCCTTTCATTTTATTGTCTGTGATTAGGAATGTTCTCTTGTACTTGGGGAACAGGGAATATTTTCATCCGACTTCTGTCGGAGAGGCCGAGCTGATTTTAGAAATGCTGACTTATTGATGTGTTTTTTTCACATCAATTATTGATGGACGATGAAACGCATCGTTCGCTGGTTTATATTTCAGCAGGTCTGAGGCCAACGAGCTACATGAGCGCAGTCAAGTTATCTCATAATCACAATCAGGACCACGGACAGCGCCAGGAAGGCTCCTGTTAAACTCAGCATCGACCTGCTGGAACTTTTTTACATTGTGAGTGTATGTGCACACCTTTTTACTAAATAGTTTTTGTCTTGTTTCAGAGCAGATAAGTTCTATGAGTGAAATTCTGTATAATTTAGAAGATCTTTGGAACAGAAAAAATACTTTTCTCCCTCAATATTCACACACATCTAGTCCATGCAGTTGTAATCCAAACATAAAAATAGAAGATATGCAAGGAGGTAGAACTTTTTGAAGTCCCTCCCTGGTCGTAACTTCCTTGGATGTTCAACATGTCCACCCTGTGCCTCTCCTTGAGGTTGAAGAACCATCTGCACTTTGATTTAGTTTTTAATAATCGTGCCAATATGACTACCTTCCAAAAAATGTCACTAAACAAATGTTCCAGGCACTTTATCAAAGCTTTGCATTGAACTCCACTTTGATTTATTTTTTGAGATTAGTGCCAAAACCACTACCCCAAGAAAAATGTTACTAGATGAACTTGCCAGGCACTTTATAAACACTTTGCT
>NW_007579969.1:39155-51098 GCF_000690725.1 Stegastes partitus
TAAATAAAAATAGCAATAAAACAAAAAATCCTACCCTGCAAGACAACAGGATCAGTTCTTTATGTTTGTTCTGTGTGAAACCCTGGGAGTCTGAATCTGTGTTTTTGAGACTCCCGTCGCTGCACTCTAGTTTCAAGGTGGAATCACTCAGCCATGGTGTTCACCGCCTCGTTTGCGCACAATGTGACTTCCAGCAGATTAAAAAAAGAAAAATAGCACACGGATATGTTAACAAGGTGAAAACTGTTTTCAGAGCAGTCCTTAACACCCTGTACCTGGCAAAGGTTTTCATCGAATACATATCCATTAATCTGACATCTAGTCTGGTGGGTTTAGCATCGAGGTCAGGTCACTCGGTTCAGGTTATGTGTTTAGGCAGCCTCCAGGGATGCAGGACATGCTAAGCAGGAGATAAGAAATTACATATCAGTCACAGGTATTTTCAAAAACACAGTAACAGTGATTAATAAAAAATTAATTATGACTATTGTCTTGATTTGAAGAAACAATCATCTCATGTAGCGGTATCCCACAGTGGGGGCTGGGGTCCCTGAGGGTGAGTCATTTTCATTTTTTATTATTGCTTTTATTTTTTTTTTTTAGTGGAAAAGAAATGTCAAAATTAGCATCCACACGAACATTGTGGCTCATACTGCATTTGCAATTATTGATTTCTTCTGTCAAAATAATTGCAGTAGCTAATAGCTGCAACTGTTGCTGAAGGTTATATAGCAGTCAAGCACTGTTATTTTGGGGGTTGTGGTTGAATCTTTTGTGGTTGTGGTGTTATTCTGCATCTTTTGAAATGTACATATCCCCCAGGATTCAACGCCAGATTGGAGATGCACAAAACCACACAATGCATATTATCAAAGTTTAGTCTCAAACTGGAATACATAAGAATACGAAACCTGATCATGCACAGGTTATGACAGTGCAGCCATATATCTTCCTGCGGGGCATCGCAGTCAGCTCCTTTTATAGCAAAAAAAAAAAAGCAAGTGAGGAAATGATGGAGCGGATGAGAGTGATAGAAGTGATTTCTGCAGGCTCCTCAGACTCAGAGTCCAGTGATGAAGATGAGGAACTCATTTTCTGCGGCGTGATGACATGGAGTCAGCAAGTGAGAAAAGTTCCTCGTGAAGAAGAGAGGAGATGGACAAGAAGGAGAAGAAAAAAAAGAAGGCCAAGGAACTAACAGAACTAATACAAACGAATTTAAAAATGTGTATATAGGTTGTAAATGACAGGAGAAAGAATAATTGATCACTTCTCTTAATTAAATAAAACATCTAATTGTTTGCCATGAAAAAGGGAAACAAATCCTTGGAGATACAACTCATAAAATCCATAATATTAAAATTATTATTATTATTATTATTTTTAGATATGTGTAGATTATGTCTTAGACGCAAATGAAATATAGAACTTCATTTTATTTTCCACTCCTGTCTGTTCATCCTCTCATTTCCACTGTTTATACCACCATTTCCCTCCGCCTTCATTTATCTGTGTTTATATTGTTATCAACAGCTTATTCTGGTTATATATTCAGTGATTCTCTATATTTAGATTATTCTGTTTATACTGTAATCTACGGTACATAATCATACTTCATATAATACACTTTTTTAGTTTATTTTACGCTTCTTGTTAGATGTTAATCTGCATTTCATTGTCTGAGCAAAAAAAAGTCAAATCAAACCTTAACATTAATCTTTATATGGGCACAGATTTGTATTCAGTGCTAATATTAAATATATATACCAAAACTACAAACCAATATTAAATTCTTCATTGTGGAAGTAAATACTGTTTACACTGTGTCTTGCATTTAATGTTTCTTTCTTTCATTCTTTCTCTTTTTTTTTTTTTAATAATATAAATCATTTATTTTATTGATTCCAGGTTTTGAAGAATCCTTTGGCCCAGTGTGACCTCCCAGTTTGTTTTGTATCATTAGCAGTCCAAAACAACAATGTATTAATGTTTCCATCCTAGAAGACAAAGAAAACTATAAATAGAAAGAGCCTGCAGTCATGCTGGCGGCATTGTGAGGCTGAACAAAGACACGGTGGTTCTTTGAGCTAAATAGTAACATCAGCATGCTAACGTTATTAACAGATAGAACTTTAACCACCTTCAGCTGGTGTGCTGTGATCGCAGCTGTATTATTTTCTAGATTGTTGTTTTTTTTTTTAATTTTTAATGACCCAACAGTGGCAATAGAGAAAATGCAAAAGCAACTTGAATACACATTCAAGGCAATCTATTCCAGCACTGTTGAGGCATTTCACTCAAAACAACACGTGGTGGCACTACAGGCAAAGTCATTTGGATTCATCCTCTGGGGACCACAAATCCCTAATTTTTAAAGTAGTCCAGCAATAAGTGCATTTGGTTCTGGACAAAGCTGGTGGACCAGCTGACCAAAACTACCAACTATGCTCGCTATGTGGCTCTAAAAATGGTAATCACCCAATAATTAAAATAAGTAAGAGAGTGAGATTGGTGCACCATATGTGGATTTTTGTTTGACATCTGATTTCATCTTTGCATTTGTGGTCATTGTTTGGTTTAAGCACCAAAACTGCCCAAATAATATATGATTGGTTGGCTTAAAAGGAGTAAAAGTCCATCTATTATCTATACACAACTTAATCCTCACGAGGGTCATGGGGGGCTGGAGTCTATCCCAGCCGACTTAGGGTGAAGGTAGAGGACACCCTGGACAGGTCACCAGTCTATCACAGGGCTACACTTAGAGACAGACAACCAAGCACACTCACATTCACACCTATGGACAATTTAGAATCACCAATTAACCTCAGCATGTTTTTGGACTGTGTGGGAGGAAGCTGGAGAACCCGGAGAGAACCCACGCTGCACGGGGAGAACATGGAGACTCCACGCAGAAAGACGCGAACCAGCGACCTTCTTGCTGCGAGGCAACAGTGCTACCAACTGCACCACCTTGTAGCCCAGGAGTAAAAGTAGACAATAAAATTAATGGCAGATAGGTTGATTGAAAATGTACTTTAGATTCGTCACAAGCAAACAAAAAATAGGTTTCACACAAACTAGAGAATATAGGTATGAAGAAACGTTAGTTTTTTTCGCAACATGGCTGCATAAGAGTGATGACAACTAACCATGTAATGGGCTGATAACGCTGGAAACAAGTGCATGGGTTCTATGTGACGGCGCAAGTTTGTTCCTGTCTGTTGCTCACCTTTATTGGAATGAATGACTTCTAGTCTCCATCAGTCTAACTGTGCATGATGAAGTACATCATTCATTATGCAGAAAGCAATATGCAACGACCAGGTCCCTCAATAGTGGACAGTCCTAAAGACGATCACTATCCAATATTCCAGTCCTTGTCTTTGATGCACCAGAATCCTTTACTGGCTTTCCACGATTGTTAGTGTGTTAATTGAAATGCTGACTCCTTCTCTAAACCCAGTTGTAGTCGCTGAGTGGTTTAACTGTGCAGTTCCACTAAAGGTACGTTTAGATCACAACATGAATGACTTGAATCTTTCACTTTTTATACCTCATACTGCTTCGATATTGTCCCCTGATTTGGTCATTACAGGCACAAGAAGGTGAAAATACCCACATTTTTCATTATGCAGCGCTCACCAACTCCGTACTCCGTATTTCTATTTTGGTGGTAAGTATCATCATAACTTTCAGTAACAAAATTTGCATACTGTTAGTCGGCGGTGTGAAGAATTCAGACACAGCTTATGAAATTAGTGTGTGTATGAACGCTTGGCGCGGCACCATAATTGGCTTTTCCCTTTATATCGACAAGTCTACCCTCACCGCTCTCACACACACACACAAACATACATCCCTGATCCTCTCATGCATCAGAATGAGAAACGGCAAGGTGTCGTAGTCTTAACGGGAGGGGGGGAGCGGGGGCATTTGTAATTTCTTATCGGCCACTAATTACAGCGGTAACAAGACCCAGGAGAAGTGACGGCTGCTGGTTTAGACGTCTGCCGGCTTGACAGCAGGGTTAATTAACAGCCTTCCACCAAGATTAAGATGGGACAAAAACTAAATAGATCAAGATACACACACACACACACACACACTGGAGCACATTCACTTGTAATACATGCACTTACGCGCACGTACACACACTAAACAGCTCTTCCATTAAGAGCTTAGATTAAGATAGCCACGCCGTCCCATCTATTCCAGCAGAAAATTAGCCTCCCGCTCGGTCGGACGGGCTCAGCCGACTCGCAGCCCGTCGCCTCACACCTAATGCATTCATTCATACACCTGTGTGACTTATTGATACTGGCACATTCGCGGAAGAATCATTTTGTCTATTCCCTGAAAATGGCTCATGAGAGAAAGCAGAGGAAGTAAATGGCATTAGGGGGGTTTGATAGCGACATGGCTGCAAACCCTTTAATGCCCGCCGCTGTATTCCCCGCTGAGCACGCACAACGATCCAATCCATCTTTCCTCTCGGCGTAATGTCATAAAGTGTGTATCTAGGTCTAAAAGATTTGTCTAAGCTCTGCCCCAATATGTCCTCATCTCCACCTTGCCTGGGTGCATTCGTGCAGACACACACACAGACTCTCGCTGCCAGGTTAATGTGGCACCGCATTCGTTGGGCTGTTGCGTGAGTTGCCTCCCTTACCAGCTGTCCTAATGTAACTCCCCCTGGAAGACTCCATTTGGACAGAGAGCAGCGTGTATGAATAAAATAAAGCGCTATCTCCCATGTTCTTTCTCTTCACGTAATCCCTTCCCCTCGCTGCTATCTTTGGCCTGCAGGGCTCGGAGATTGGAACCTGGAGATGCACAGTTTGCCCCGTGAGGCGGCGGGAGGGCTGGAGAGGGGCAAAGTGTTTGTCAAAACAAAAAAAACAGATCAACATGTAACTTTGTAAAACTGCTCAGGGCTACTCAGTGTCTTCATATGTGGAAAATAATGAGGTAAAGATTAAACAAACACTATCAGAAAGCATTTTTTTAAAAGCCTAAACTATGACCATTGCATTGCGGTCCGTTAGTGTCATGGTTATGTAGCCACACTAGTGAGAGTGGGATTGTTGCCATGGTTACCAGAAGCATAATATAATGTGCCTTGTGCACTGATTTGGAACGGTGGTTAATTGTTGAACTTTGAGGTTTCCTCATATGCAATATTAATAACTGGATGCATATTTTTGTAGCAGTGGTAAAAAAAAAAAGCTCTTAGCCTCCATCTAAAAGGAATAATTCACCATTTTTACAGAATCTATGGAGGTATTTTTTGTACTAAAAGTCAACACTGTCATGTCTTTGCATGTAATAAAAACTAGCTGTGTGGACATAATATGAGCTCAGAGAATGAATTTAAAAAGCATTTCTGCTCCATGTCCATAAATGCTGTCCAGTGAATACGAGGCTGTGATTAGTGCTCATTCAGTCCTCCCAACACGCTGGCAGCTATCAGCACCCACTCACTCGTGAAGTTGACTTTTGAGACTAAGTACTGTTGACTTGTTACTAGAGCTACTCACTTACTGATTAACCAAATGCTGCTCAGGACTGAGAGCTTTTATTTAATCAACTATCCAGTATGGTGGACTGCTGTAGGCCGCCGCAGCCGGCTACGGAAATGACAGATAACTGCTTTAGGATGAAATACTTAACCTGCCAACAGTAGGTTGTCTTAATACTCATTAAAACTTATCCTTACACAGTGACTAAACAACATGCAATAAATGTTCTTATTTACATCATGAGGGGACGTCATCCTCACCCATGAGTTGAAACAAGCTGGATGATTTATACAAACAGATCAGAGAGCAGTGATGTAAAATAAATATGTCTACTCAAGTATTAAAACTATTTCTGGACCTAGTGCTAAGCAATTCCATTTTATGATACTTCTATTTGTTACACTTTAGAGGCAAATATTGCACTTTTTTGCACCACAACATCTATTTGATAGATTTAATTGCTAGTTAGTCGTCATATTCAGATTAATAGTACAAAATGATGACGATGTGGCCTATTGTTGTGGATGCAGTGATGCCTTATTACTAGATTAAGATAAAACTTTACTGATTGAAATCTACAAACTACCCAGCTAGCAGTACATACTAAAATCAGCTCCCCCCTTTAAAATCTGCAACATTAAAATGATGAACAAACTGATGCATCAGTAAATCTGTCCCCAAAAATATACATACATTACCCTGAAATGGACCATTCGGCACAAAGAGTACATTTACTTTTTCTACTTTAACTATATTTTTAGCTGCAAGGTGGTGCAGTTGGTAGCACTGTTGCCTCACAGCAAGAAGGTCGCCGGTTCGCTTCCCGGTGGGGGCACCGGGATCTTTCTGCGTGGAGTTTGCATGTTCTCCCCGTGCAGCGTGGGTTCTCTCCGGGTTCTCCAGCTTCCTCCCACACAGTCCAAAAACATGTTGAGGTTAATTGGTGATTCTAAATTATCCGTAGGTGTGAATGTGAGTGTGCTTGGTTGTCTGTCTCTAAGTGTAGCCTGTGATAGACTGGTGACCTGTCCAGGGTGTCCCCTGCCTTCACCCTAAGTCGGCTGGGATAGACTCCAGCACCCCATGACCCTAGTGAGGATTAAGCGGTGTATAGATAATGGATGGATGGATGGAAGTATATTTTTATGCTTATGCTTACTTTTACTTGAGAAAAAAAAAAGTGAGACTTTTACTGGAAGTGGTAACAGTGGATTTCTTCATTGTAGTGTTGGTTGGTAGCTTTACTGAAATACAAGACCTGAGTGCTTTTTCCACCACAGTCAGAGGAGAAGAAACAGGTCAGAGACTGGGGGTGTTGAAAGCAACCATTTAAAGGAGGAAAGTTATTGTCTATGTTCCACTTTAAAAGTCAACCTAACAAGAGAGCGAGCGTTGAAGAGTTTTGAGCACGTGGGGGGAAGACTGAGCAAGCGTTTGGAAACAGCAAAAAAAAAAAAAGCTCTCCCCCGTGAGGACGTTTCATGCTTGCAGACACGGTTTTTCTGCGCTTGCATCATATGTACATGAAAACCAAGCGTGTGCACGTGTTTTGAGACTGATTTAACATCATGAATTTTTATTCCTTTAAACCAAAACACAGCGTGCAAAGCTGCGGTAACGTCGTCCCTTTTCCGTCCACATTCTGACCCTGGCACAGGATGTCCCCTCCTAATCACATCTGCAAAGTTCTGATTGGCTCAGCTGTTTTTCTAACCAAGGAAACAGCTGTCAGTGAGTGCAACACTGCCATAAATCAATCACTGAAAAAAAAAACTGGGCAACGGTTTAAAGGTCTGCAAATCTCTCTAAATCCATGCCATTCAGGTCAGAGTGCTAACCAGATGAGGCCTTTATCTAGACTAGAGATGTCTGCTAGTGCGCATAAATTGCAGTGGCACTCCGTCGCTCTGCTGTGCACATCCTCATTCATCCGCTGTGAGAGTGGTGCTGTCTGCGATGTATAATGCAAAGCTGGGGTGGGGGGGAGGGTTCATGTGGAAAAAAAAAAAAAGAAAGGAGTCCCTGGTCCCATTCGAAAGAATAAGTTGCAGTGGCATGTCTGCTAACAGCTTCCTACATTAGCACCCCTAGAGAGTCATGCCTCAATGACAGCACTGTGCTCAAAGAGGAACTGGAAGAAAGGGACTGGCAGAGTGGGAGACGGAGGGCGGAGAGGAGGGAATAGAGTGAGTTGTCTTACCTTAATGCAAAGAAAAAAAGCTAGTGGAGGAAGCTGCTAGAGACGGGGAAGGATGGTCGGATGAAGTGTTTGGATGCTGGCTGGGGACGATGGGGGTGAAGTTTGTCTGTCAGTACGGACAGCGAAAAAAAGAAGCAGCATCAAGTAGGTGATGAAAAGGATCGAGAGAAGGAGGAAGAGAGTGATGACAGAAGTGTTGGAGTTGGAACGAGGGGAGCAGCTGAGAGTGAAATGCAAAGAGGTTGGGGGGGGAGGGGTTAAAAGTTTCATGAGAGTGTCACTATGGAAGCACCAATTTTTTTTTCCTCACACCATCTGTGAAAGAGGCATTCCTCTGGGGCCGCTGATTCAGAGCTTGTGTGCACATCGGTGTGTGTTCGCGCGCCTCAGTGTGTGTGTTCGGGGACTCGAGGCGGTCTGTCTGGCCATTTTCCGGTATTCACATATCAACAGTGAATTCAACAGGGATGAGGAGACAGAAATGTAAGCAAAACAGAGAGAAAGGGACGGAAATATCCCCGCATCCCGGCTCTCACTCTGTGTAATTCGTGGCCTTCAGCTCTGCAGTACATTTCAATTGTGCACTCCTAAAACCCCCTTTTTCTATTTCACACCGCTATTCAGCATCCTCCACAGCAAGCCCAGTGATCTCTCTCATGTCCATTTTCACTTATCTGCCATTACAAAGAGTCCTGTTTTTTTTTTATTTTTTTTGGTACCTCGCCACAGGACCTCGTGGACAAAAAGGCATTTAGCCTATAAAAAAAGCTAAATGAGGAAGGCCTGTGTCCTATTTGTCGTTAATTGGCACGCCGCAGCCATAGATTACTGAACATGACAGTGTCTTTTTCGGAGAAATCTATCTGCCGTGACCTCTCTGGCACTATTACAGCAAGGTCAGAGAACGCAGAGGGAAACCAATCAATACAATATTGAGTGTGAGAGCGGCCCAAGTCTGACACAGGAGGACAGGGAGAGAGAGAGGGAAAAGAAGACCTGGACACAAAGGAGGACAGAGAAAGTGGAATTGGAGAGAGGAAAAGAGACTTTAAAAAAAAAAAAGAGAGAGAGAAAGAGGAATGACCAGGGAGGCAAAGGGATGGAAAGCAGGGAGACACATTCATCTGGAGATTGTGAGGCACGGATGACAGATTGAAAAGGGTGAAAATGGAGGATAGAGAGTAAGGCCCTGAAGGTGGCTGCAATCTTGCGAGTGGCAGTAATATCAGTCTACAGTAGCGCTACAGGCACAAACACACAAACTGACAGCCGTGGAAGACGGTTGAGCTCGAGACACGGTCAGTCACGAGGAATATTCTGCAGCCACGGGCACAAACACATACCGCCCCGGGGAGGCGTCTGACTAAACTATATACAGTAAATCCTTCACTGTATACAGCGTGGTGGGAGTGTGTATATGAGTGTACTGTATATATTGCAGTGTGTGGTTAGTGTGTGTGTTATTGTGTGTCTGGAAGGATCTGTTTGCATCCCTGTGCGCATACATGACAATACATAGCCATGTACGATAGCGTGGATACACATCTGTATACATTAATTCATATCTACATACTTTATAGTGCTGTTTATGCATCCACACACACACACATTTCAGGTTTCGCGATGACGGTCGGCGCCGACTGCTGTGATTGCATTTTCTCTGCTTCACACTTGAATGTTTTTTTTCAAAGCAACGGCAGGAAGAAACGTTGGGTGTGAATTCAGCAGTAACTTGTTGCAACGCTTATATGGTGTAAACGGTGATCCTGGTAATCGGTGACATTAATTTACACTGAATTATTTGCAGCGCTTGTGTACAAAGGAGGTCTCATTCAAGCCACGGTGGCCATTTTCCTTTGAAAATGACTGTATGGAATGGAAAGAAAAATTGGAGAGTCGATAAAGCGTACTGAGAATGGGGTTGGATTCATGAAATTCTAACGGATTATAACTTTAAACTTTAAAAGGTTGATAAAGAAGGAGCTTTTTTCTGGTTTATAATATGTATATATAATCTCCCTCACAGCCCCATGTGTATGGAGGGGATGTCTTTTTCAAGCTTCTTGGATTCTGCACAGTGTCTTAGCGGCTCCCCAGACTGCACTCTTCTGGACAGACACCTCAGATGTTGTACGTCTAATCTGCTGCTACATTAAACATGTCAAATATATAAAACATAGACTTACACAAAGCCCATTACAGGATGTTCCAACTTTTCTTATGTAGCCCCAGATGGCTTTAGGAGCATTTCAGTGCATGCAAATATTTTCAAACAAACAAACATATGATTAACACAAAGGACTTTATGCACGCCCTGCGATGGACTGGCGACCTGTCCAGGGTGTCCCCTGCCTTCACCCTAAGTCGGCTGGGATAGACTCCAGCCCCCCCACGACCCTCGTGAGGATTAAGTGATGTATAGATAATGGATGGATGGACTTTATGCACTGCACAACATACTGGTGAGGTTGTCAAGGCAACATAAGAACCACAACAGTGATAAACTTTATGTACCAAACATAAAGCTTGTTTGGACAGACTCGCGATATGCAACTTACAACAAACCATAATGACAAGACAGGTCTGCCTTTCACTATATTTATGTATTTCAGATCCAATCTGTAATGGCACAACATGTGTAGGTAACAAATACAGCGACTGCCAATGAAGTGTTTATCTGCCAGAACTCACTTGTTGCAGAGCTCCGCAAAATGTCAACAATGGAGTCGATTTAATCTTTTCCAACAATAAATCTTGTTTACCGAGACTCGTCTTCTGTTTGTATTAAATTTTGGCTGAACTACTAACTTTAATTGAATATGCTTTTCCTTAACTCAGAGGCACAGTGCAAACGTAGCATTTTCAGGATGAGAAACTCAGTAAAACACAGTTTCCTGTGATCGGTGTACTGTGGACGGCAACATACCAACTTCCACTGGCTGAAAAATGACCTGTTCATAAAAAAACAAAGGGCAGAATCAAAGAAGTCTACCTCAGATTTGGTATTTCCACCTATGTGATGCACCCATACAGAACTCAGCATTTCATACAGGAAATAAAGGTAAATTAACAGTAAAAAGATGCAGTTAACTTGGCATCTTTGTCATCTGAAGACAGTTCAAGAGTTGAGTGTCTTGTAGTTTTAACTAAGTGGAATTTATTGTACCAGTTTGCTGCTCCTAACAGTGACAAAGTGAAGCAACAGTACCGTAGGAGTTTGGTTAAGTAAGTGCAAGTGTTGTCTACATATAGACTGAGAGCTCCACAAACTAAACCCTGGGATAACCTCTCAGACTTATGAGCCACAATGGAGGCAACACAGCCCTGCCTTTTAAATAGAACCTAAACTGACTCAGGCAGGATACTAAATGTGTTTTATTGTCTGTCCAAATGTAGTTTTTGGTCATTAGAATTAGAAGGGGTATGATGCAACAGAATTAAGTCAACTCAACTTCCTTGGTAAAAGCTGTTGGTAGTTCTTGTACGGGTAAGTGCACAACAGACCAGTATCCCCAGAATGGCATTAATACTGGACAATACCACACTTTCACATCCACTTTCAGCGCAGGATGTCGTGTGTTCTTTATGTAGCGAAGCAGAAAGTTCGCCAGATGAGATTGAGGTGGTGGATAAGCCCAAATATTTAAGACACATTTGAGCAGAAGCAACTTGCACATCAGTTGTTTGGGCCCCGTTGTGAGGGCAGGTAACTTCTTGAGCAACCATGATCTTAGTTACAAGTGTCTTACTTTCTTTGTTGTAATTATATTTCAAGCACAGTTTTTCATTATTATGCTTACAAAGAGAAACACAACCTTTGGAGGTTGAAGGGGTTGGTGAACGGATAAGTAGACTTTCAACGGGAGACTTGACCAGAATTATGGATTTGTTTTTTCACTTTGGTCTTGTTTTCACCTTCACTTTCTTATGATGTGTGCTCACCTTATCAGTTGGTATTTAGTTTGGTTCAGCCACTACTTGGTCAGATTTAGAGGAGAATAAGGGATTGGACTTGGGTTGTGTCACTATGTTTGCTGCATGTTGCAAAGCTCTATTTAGTACATTTCCACGGTGACAACTCCACCACAGATTATATATTATATTATACATTATATATGCAATTATTCTGATGACTTTTTGCTGATCAATGACCACATAATGCCCCTACTGAGCTACTAGAAGGTGGAGGAGGGAATGAGCTGCAATGATAAAAGCCACTTA
>NW_007579969.1:51639-65799 GCF_000690725.1 Stegastes partitus
TCAGCATCCAGAAAAAAACCCCAAAAACCATCCACCATATTCCCAATTATTGTCTACTGTATAGAGCCTCTACTGCCATTGTTACTGATCAATTCTTCATTTGACAAAAACATGACTCCATCTATCGTCCTTTAGGGTCTATGTTTGCTAAGAACACAGTCTTTGTTGTCCATGAAAGCTACCCAACTGTACACTATAGCGTCTTTTGTAAGTGTGCTGAGTGCTATGTGTACTGTAGACAGATGCATTATTCTGTGAGTGTACTCAGTCTCTGAGTGGTTGCTTGCGTGTGAAGGTGTTAAGAGTATGGATATTTTCTTTTCAATTGTCCCTTTTCACCTTTCCCTATAACAGATACAAGGCTGCGTGCTCACCATGTGCAGAAGTGCAACGCTCACCGTTGCTCCTGCACAAACCGTTCTCCTCCACCTCAATTATATTTCCCGTCTTTTCACCATCACATTTGTACGTGTGCACACAGGGCGCCCCACCACTTCTTCCCTCGAAAAGTACACTCCATGCTGGCCCGGCAGCGCTGCAGCGTGATTCATGTGTGTCTCGCTTCCCCTCGCCGTTCTGAGATTGGAATATAACTTCGACTGTTCCCAGCAACCACCTGTTCTCTCTCTCTAGGAAGAGGTGGGGAGGCAGCGAGATAGACAGAAAGTGAATACAGTACAAAGTTAGGAGGCTACAGAGAGAAAATTAAAAACAGCAAGGAGGTTAGGGAGCTGGAAAGTTTTTTTTTTTAAAGAACAGTGAGATGAAGCGGAAATCAGATAAAATGAGAGAATCAATAAAAAGAAAAAAAAAAAGCTGGCAAGACTGTAACACAAACAGAAAGAGGTAGATAAGAGAGGTTTTACATTTCAGGCTGGTGAAAGAAGATATAAAGACAACACATATTAGCGCAAGTTTGTATGTGTGAGTAGGAGATAACGAGGCGGCGTCTGAGTGCTCTGTGTTTACTCTAATTAACTACATCAATACTGTCAGACAGCTTTTCAGGCTTTGATCAGCTCCCGGAGCCTGCCAAAAAGTCTAGCAAAAACACACCCGTCAATCACAGCCATCGTTCTTTTATGCTAATCGTATTCCGGAAAACAAAGGAGTAGCAAAGAGATTAATTTACTTTCTCGGAGTGAAATGAGTGTCGCCAGTCAAGTCGGATGGATGGGAGCGCTTCCCTCTGATTGTGATTCCACCCTCATTCCCTTCCACTCCATCCACTCCTGTTCCACCCTTGCCTCTCCTCACATTCATGACATCCATTAGTTTTTTTTTTTCTTTTTCCCTGTCACACACACACACACACACACACACACACACACACACCTATGTACACATGCACCGCTGGCCCGATGTTGAATATGTAAATCGACATCTGCTCCAGTACCCAATCTCCAGCCCTCACCATGTGTCTGATATGCTAATGCAGCCAACACAGTTTCTTCACTCCACATCTTCCCCTCCTTTTCCCGTCCCTCTGCTTCCTCTCCTCAGCGCCGACTTACCCGAGCCTGCCAACACGAGCAGATGAGGCAGAGGAGGGGGAGGGAAGAGAGGGAAGAGAGAGAGAGAGAGAGAAAGTGGAGAGAGAGGGGCTTCAAACAAAACCTGATAATGATGTTGTTATGGATGGATGTTACACACACAAACAGGCATGTGAGCAACAGCGAGAAGCCGGGCTTATTAGAGAACAATAGCGGGGAATCCAGGAGAGGGATGCTGAGAGTGGGAGGAAGGACAAAGCTCCATCTTCTGGCGCTCTCTCTCTCTCTCTCTCTCTCTCTGTGTTTCTCCCTTTCTCTGCTCCCACACCTCCCGCCATCGCTTTCACCGGCAACTTATCAGCTGTAATGAGCTCAGAGGCTGTCACCTTGCGCTCGCGTTTGACACAGCGCCGCCGCGATGCAAATGAAGTTATGCGTCTGAGCTTTTCGCACGTGAGAAAGCATTGCAACCCTCACAGACGCGGCCGTTTGCATTTGCATGGAGCGGCGAGATGGATGGCGTCCCATTCCGGCGGAATTGTTCTCAATCCAAGTCCTGGAGTGTGCTTTGATTTATAAAGGATGAAATGGGACGAGACCTGTTTCCCAGAGATCCCCAGTTGGCTGTGTTCACAGCTTTTGCCGCTTTGACTGAGTTCTGAGTGAATACATGAATGCTAAAAGACGCTAGCTGTGGCATTCCGCTTTGCTGGCAGCTTGTGAGGCCACGCTAGCTGTGAGGGGGCCCTGTTGAAAATGATAGAGGACGGCAAAGGGCCCGAGAGTTTCATCCGAATTCTATAAAGGGCGTGAAGCCATAACACAAATTGGTGCCATCCCACATTGCCTCGCCGATTTTTTATTTTTTTTTCTCCCTCCCATGCATCCAGATGAGAATCATACGTCTTAATGTCTCTATGAAAGAATAGGAACAAGTTGTAAAAAATTATCAAACACGTACGCTGAGGTCTTGCATTACACGGGAAAAAAAGCAAACACATTTATCAAGCAGGATCTCATTTATCAAGAGAGCGCGTGACCCAGTTGGATCGCAAAAATGAATCTGCACTAATTTGCTGGAAAAATAAAACATTTATCAGTTTGATCTCGGTCGTACCGCGAAAATCAATCTCACTTCTTGACTGACACGTGTAATCACAGCGGTCAGGAGGAAAAGGAGTTGCCCCGAATGGTCTATATCCACACATAACACAATCTCAGAGTCTCAGATGCATGATGAAACCTGCCACTTAACTTTGGCAATTTCATAAAATCACCAGGTCTTATAGGAAAGCTGTCACATAAAAAAAAAAAAAAAGACTTTAAAAGGAAGAAATGTGTCCTTCAGCTATAGACAGTCCCTTTTTGTTGTTCTAAATCAAGACCGACAGCATATATTAACATCTTTAACATTATGAGAAATTAAATTCGCGGCGGCAAATTAGTTCTCGGTCAAAGCCAGACTCCACAAAACACAAGCTGTAACTCCCTTTGAACTAGTCTGGTGCTCTGAGGGATGGACAAAATAATGGAAACACTACAAGAAAAAAAAAAAAAAAAAAAAGGAGCTAACTTTGAAGCAACTACATCACAGAGGCAGCAACAGAGGTGAGACATTCAGCCGAATGGCAAGTAGCAGAGCGTCAGCCTCAAAAGAGAGAGCTAACAATCAGCCGCCTTTCAGAACCCGGAGCCAAACAGGAGACGGCGCGCTCGCACAAACGTTCCCACTGTGTTCTGTGGGCTGAAAGTGGACTGATCAAAAACGTAAGCATGTTCTTTATCTGTTCTTTCTGTCTGCGTTCCTTTCATCGGTTGCCGTGATGTGTTTACGTGAGCTCTCAAACGATCGCCGCCATGAACAGAGGTTTGGCTGCGTCGTTTAAGATGGTCACATGTACCCTAGTAAAAGAAATGGAGGAGAAAGACAGAGGGAAAGTTATTCTTTAAACCGAAAACTGCAAAAAATTGAAACAAGCTGCTCATTGACCAGGTTTTGTGCTCCTTTAGGCTCAGACTGTTAGCTGCTAGACTGCGTTCTAATATTCATCTTGTGTTTTTTGTGCTCACTTTTGCCGAAGACTGGAAAAACATAAACCAAAATTACAAAAGAAAAAAAAAAAACACAAAACCTAGTTCTGGAAATGATGTTACTATACAATAAATTGCAACAGCAAATACGTAATTATGACTATCAAGGTTTTTTGTTTTTATTTTTTGCCTCCGATCCAATCTGAGTCATTGAGATTTTATTATGGGCACGTATAGGCACTCACAGCACTGGTCAGGGTTAATGTTAGTAAAGTTTGTGGTCTTGTTTAACACAGAAACAATCCTCTGTGACTTAAGACCGTTGGCGGGCCGTGCATTTTACTCCTAGGCCTGAATCAAACCACCTCTTGACACCGTCACTATGATGCCACGGCTATAGAAACCATCAGTGTTACTCAGAAAGGCAGCATAACAGGATGTTGTACTGCAGACAGGTAATTCATGTAGCGAGAATGGATGTCATTACTAAAGCAAGAAACCCAGTAACAACAATTCAATGA
The DNA here is from genome assembly GCF_000690725.1 of Stegastes partitus. Taxonomy (NCBI): domain Eukaryota; kingdom Metazoa; phylum Chordata; class Actinopteri; family Pomacentridae; genus Stegastes; species Stegastes partitus. The sequence continues at coordinate 55,685 of NW_007579969.1, forward strand.
GTCTCCTTCTCACTGCAGCCACAGCTACACCATATACATCACATCAGGGTCGTCACCAGGCTGAAACAAAAAGTTCTGCACATCTAACTGGAGCATCAATATCAACCCAATAAAATGACAAAAATATAGATTTTACTCACCAAAACTTGTGATTATTTGAACACAACTCCATCATCCTTTCTTTCATCGTAAACAGTTTAATCCGTGTGTTTCACTTCCAACAAAAAGTCCTGTTCTATCTCCACGGAGGCTGATGCTGAAAGTCGGGTCTGTCCAGTCGTATTTCTGCCATAAGTGTTAATTAGGGCTGAGAATGACCACCTTCTTAACTTTAAAAAAAAAAAAAAAAACGGAATACTTTTACGATCGTTTGTGCAAGTCACTACAGACAAGAACTGCTAGCTTTGGGTGAGCTCTCTCACGTCCTCTGATTGGATGGTCAAAGTGCTGACGTCATCGTAAGCCAGCCAGTTGCTTCCTTGGGACCATCAATTCTCAATCTAATTGGTAAAAGCAATAGTTTCACTACAATGCATTTTAAGCTACAGGTGCCTTGATCCTGAAGGCCTCAGGGCAGATTTCTTAGCCCCTGGCAACACATGACGGCTGAAATATGATTGGATAAAAGCTCTAATATAAAAATACGCTGCTGGACCCTATTGGAGAATTACTGTCTTTCTCCGCGTGTTCGTTTCTAAAGATGAGATCGGATTCAATTCGGTCTCAATCAATCAATTTAATTACACATTGAATATTGCATTACAGAGCTCTNATATAGGCACTCACAGCACTGGTCAGGGTTAATGTTAGTAAAGTTTGTGGTCTTGTTTAACACAGAAACAATCCTCTGTGACTTAAGACCGTTGGTGCATTTTACTCCCAGGCCTTCAGTGGCGTCCTGCCTGAATCAAACCACCTCTTGACACCGTCATTGTGACGCCACGGCTATAGAAACCATCAGTGTTACACAGAAAGGCAGCATAACAGGATGTTGTACTGCAGACAGGCAATTCATGGATGCCATTACTATAGCAAGAAACCCAGTAACAACAATTCAACAAGTCTCCTTTCACTGCAGCCACAGCTACACCATATACATCAGGGTTGTCACCACGCTGTTAAAAGTTCTGCACATCTAACAGGAGCATCAATATCAACCCAATAAAATGACAAAAATATAGATTTTACTCACCAAAACTTGTTATTATTTGAACACAACTCCATCATCCTTTCTTTCATCGTAAACAGTTTAATCCGTGTGTTTCACTTCCACCAATAAGTCCTGTTCTATCTCCATGGAGGCTAATGCCGATAGTCGGGTCTGTCCAGTCGTATTTCTGCCATAAGTGTTAATTCGCTGTCGGGCTGAGAATGACCACCTTCTTTAAAAAAAACGGAATACTTTTACCATAGTTTCATGTTGTGCAGGTCACTACAGACAGGAACCGCTAGCTTTGGTTGAGCTCTCTGACCAATCAGAGGACGTGAAAGTCATCGTAAGCTAGCCAGTTGTCTTTGGGACCATCAACTCTCAATCTCATTGGTAAAAGCAATAGTTTCACTACAATGCATTTTAAGCTACAGGTGCCCACGCTCTTGATCCTGAAGGCCTCAGGGCAGATTTCTGGCAACACATGATGGCTGAAATATGATTGGATAAAAGCTCTAATATAAAAATACGCTGCTGGATTCTATTGGAGAATTACTGTCTTCTCCGCATGTTCGTTTCTAAAGATGAGATAGGATTCAATTCGGTCTCAATCAATCAATTTAATTACACATTGAATATTGCATTACAGAGCTCTGGGTCAAACTCTCCCTGGCATCAGACAAAGCAAGACCACTCCTGTTGCCTCTGACCCTTCTTTTTTACTACTAAGTCTCGTGATACATGGTCAGGTCGTAAAACAACTGATTGGGGCCCATCTTCATCACACTGAATGGTTGCATCCTTATATGGACGTCTTTTCCTCCGTCTGCTGCTTGTTCTGTGAAACCATAAAAGAAACAGACCCAAGCAACTTCTTCAAAAGAAGACGTTTCATGACTACATGCATATATGTAGCTTCTTTTATATTTTAAACCTTAAGGACTATACTTCACACATGATATAATATATTTATACACAACAACCCGCAGCCCAGAGACGCACAACGAAATGAAGGGAGCAGACTGTTCAGAATGAAGTTATAGGATTAATGTACAATGTAAGTCCGTGGTTCTGATACTGAAGGCACAATGCTCTATTCCCACCTGAACCAGGGCAGGGCTTTGGATGGAGTTGTTCAGTTTCTATGCCAACTATTCGCTCCTACCACCGATGTTATCCAGTTACCCACTCATTAAACTAAACACGACTGGGAAATGAATTTTGTTCTAATTCACTTCTGGTAGACATAATGACTATTAACTACAATGAGATGACTAGCTGATCCCAGTGCTATGTGGAGGAACTGATTTAATTAGTGCCTCACAGTTTGTCTGGTTTTATTTCAGCTCTGGCAGTCCTCACAGGTGCACAATAAACTATATAATTGGTCGAAAATGCGTTAAAAATCCCAGTGCTGGTGGTCACACGCAGAGAATGTCCGACATGTCGCGATATCACTTTCATGAAAAACATCTCAGCAAGGTTCTGGACTTGTTGCTTGAAAATATAGAGTGAATGCCGGGGTGTTTCCACTATTTTGTCCAAACCATGTAGAATATGAGTGAGGACAGATTCAATACAAACTGTACTTTTTAAAATCACTATCCTGAATTTTGATGTTGCTTGAAAGGAGTCAATGGAGGTCGTACACAATTACAAACATATTACAAGTATCCCTGTCCTGGATTGTTTGAGTACACTTTGTAAATGAAAGCCAAGCCGGATTTAGAAAAGATTACTCCAGCCCTGATCACATCTTTTTACTGAAACATATTGATCTGTATTGTTTTGCCTGTTCTTTCATTGATTACAGTGGGGCATTTGATACAGTTGGGAGGGATACATTCTGGCACAAACTGCTGAAAGCAGATATTAAAGGCAAATTCCTGGATGTAGTAATGAATATGAACTAAAATATCCAATCATTTGTTTTTGTTCATATCTGGGCTTCTTTTTTTTTTTTGTGAAAGCTTAACTGGGATAGGATAGGGTGAAAACTGATCATGCAGCCAATACGATGATGTCAACAACAAAACAAAGCAGTGGATCGCATATGTAATTAGTTAAACTCAAGGTCATTGGTACTGAAGCTACAATATGAAGCTGTTAAAAAGATGAAATCAGAAAAGTTCTGTTCAATAGAAAAGTCTAGCGACTGTTGATTTCTTAAGTAATGTTTCATTTAATTTGCTAGCTCTACAAACCGGCCTCAGAACTACTAGTATTTGTTGTCTTTTATAAATATAGAAATGTTTTGGGGTTTTTTTTTGGTAGCTATCAGGCTACATCTCACTGGTAAACCAGACAGGTTAAACAGGAATATGGCGTGAATGTGAAGTGTAAAGTCTGACAGATATGAACATCAGAAATTCTTTTCAGCACACATTCCCTAACTCAATCAGATATTCAGACTACTCCTGACTTGACTTGTGTGTCTTCAGAGTGTGTGTAGTATCTTGAACCAGCTGGTTGAAACTGTCAGACAGATGCTAAAAACTCTTCTTAAGCTGAAGTGACATTATGAGCTCCCAAGTATTCAGCACATGATTTTTGTGTGAACCTTTAAAAGTAGTCATTCGAAAAATACAGCTTACAGTTGCCTATGATATCCACCGACGTGGAGTTTCATTCATTGTTATGCAGATGACACGCAGTTCTATGAGCCTATTAGGGTCTCTTGATGATACAACTTCCAATGTAATGTCAAAAACTGGGTGTCAGTACATTTTCTTCTGCCTAATTTAAGGAAAACTGAAAGTTCTTTTATTTCAAGCACTTGTATGAACAAATGTCATTGTAGTTGTTCTTGCCAACAGTCCCATCCACCCATCCATTATCTATACACCGCCTAATCCTCACTATGGTCGCGGGGGGCTGGAGTCTATCCCAGCTGACTTAGGGCGAAGGCAGGGGACACCCAGAACAGTCTATTGCAGGGCTACACTTGGACAATTTAGAATCACCAATTAACCTCAACATGTTTTTGGACTTGTGGGAGGAAGCCGGAGAACCCGGAGAGAACCCACGCTGCACGGGGAGAACATGCAAACTCCACGTAGAAAGATTCCGGTGCCCCCATCGGGACACGAACCGACGACCTTCTTGCTGCGAGGCAACAGTGCTACCAACAGCGCCACCTTGCAGTAGTATGGTGTGGAATCACATGTCTAAAATGTGTGCAATGGCAACCTTCACCAGCAGCAGCAGACTCCACCAACCATCTTTAGGATGATGCTGATGTTTCTGCTTGTTGCTGAATCAACAGGAGTTTGTATGACAATGTGATGTAAATGGCTGTCAGTTGAAATGTAGTGTTAAGATGAATGTTTTCTGCAACATGATGCTGTAGTTGATCTTCTTCTTTACACAGTCGAGTGTTTTCTGGTCGGACGCTGCCAGGTGCTACTTAGCAATCAATAAACAAATTAGTAAGGGCTTCACAAGCTGAGAGAACTCTCACACTGGACTGCTACAACCGAATTTAGTAAATTGCTGGTTTGAAAGAACCTATTATTGACTAAGAATGTAGGAGAGACACTACACACATTTGGCTCAACTCACACTGCATGGATTTGGCCAGTTTAACGTAGAATTGGAGCCCTGAGATTCTACAATTGGTCTCTCAGATGATCAGCTCGATATCTGTCTTGGCATGAAGTTACCAGAAGCAAATAATAGCAATCAGAGTGCAGAAGATATGGAAAGCAGGTTATCAAAGCTCTGGCAACAACAGCCTTGCCTGTGAAGCTGTTTTTCTTGTTGTCAGGGATGCGGCTATCTTATTTGCATGGAGCTTCACTGGAACTATCAATAGATAAATCTTAACACACCTGTCGGACACACCTGTGTCTGTCCCCCACTGTGAGAGATAGAAATGTGCCATCATGCATTTATACAGCCAAACAACAAATGAGTCTCAGACAGTCTGAGTCGCCCCAGAACATACTTTCAATAACTCAGGTAATTTGCTTTAATAATCAGGACACAACCTCTCAACTGGAAGAGACGCAAAGAATAAAAAACATCCCAAGATTATCTCCCACAAATAAACCAAGCAGGGCCAGACATTGTTTAATATACTGAACACATGCACCTTCCAATCATACCTGCCTACGACTATGACCAAACTCTAAGTAATAAAAAAAAGTTTGGGTGTCATTCCAATTCTCAGCACTGCATCCTCTCAGCTAACACCGCTCGCTGCTACACAGTACACTTAACTCCCTCCACATTCCCAGCCACCTCCTGCATTAGCATTTAGATTTAGGTGAATTCAGAATGTTTCTCTATATGTGTTCTTGTTCAGTCAGATGTTGTGTACCCAAGGCTCTGCTGGGGGGTTTGTGAGCTCGTCTGTGTCACCTCGGTTCACACAGATTTGTTTCTGGAGCAGTGGTGCAGAACCAAACCACCAAATTCAAAGTTTGTTTTTGTTGCAGCAAAACCATGATGCGAATGTCCTGACTGAAACGCAGTAACTTAATCTGCAGGGCCACATATTGAGAGGTGAAAGTGACATTTTGGGTCAAACATAGCAGCCTTTTAAAAAAGACATAGCAGCTTTGCGTTATCTTGGCACTGAGAATAGTTTTGTGGTTGTTATGGTGTTTTTAAAGCCCTCCTCTGGTAAAAATGTTTTTTACCTTGTTAACATTGTTTATTTATACATATACTAGAAGACAAATCATGAACAAAATACAAAATAAGCACCTTGGCTAAGCATTTTTCACAGTCTCAAGACAGAGATTCAGACTTCAAGGGTTTTATTTGTTATAAACCTCAGGAACCAATCCTGTGAATGTAACCTTAGGAGCCAATCCCGTGAATGTAGTGGTATATTTCATCATATAGGCACTCAAGTAAGTGCTAAGCCACAAGAGAGAGCAGAAAGGAAGCCCAGCGGTGAAGACAATGGAGATGACGGGGGGAAAGAATACAGGAAACTGAGTGAGTCATATTCGAAACACATATAATGCAGATGCAGAAAAGGGAAAGGAGCACCAACTTGACTACCAACTCACCACACAGCGAAACCATTCACGTGGAAACAAAATCCCTGAATACAACAAAAATTAGATCAGAGATCTTTCCCCACAGTTGGATGGCACTACTGCAGCAAAGACACAACAAGGCAGTACCTGGAGAAAAATCTGAATGGAACAAAGACGTACAATCCGACATGCAGAAATGCTACAAGGGAAGAAAAGCGAAGACAGTCTCAACACAGGATTCAATTCGGGCTTTCACCAACCCACAAAAGATGCAGGCAAGTACCGTGGGCGGCCAACAAATCCACCAAAACAGAAAGACACGGTCCCGAGACCAGAAGGAACATGATAAGAGGCGAGGACAAGAACGTTTTCATTTGATCTCGAGCAAGTACAGACTGCTGTTGGCAGTTTTTATTACTCAAAGGAGTTAAACACCTGGACTCTAATTGTGCAACAGACTATAGCTTCAACACCACCCTGGTCTTCATCATAGTTCAAAATTCACCGTCAGCCTGAGTTCTTAGCAAAGAAACAAGCTGCGATATCAGACATGAAGGTAAAGGAGGCCGTCAGAGATCAACACATAAATGTTCAAGTATCTCTCCTCTCTTTCAGACACCAAGCATGTAGTGCTGCACTCAAAACAGGAAAACTGGTTTTAGTGCTACGTGTCTCCATCATTGACCGTAACTTGACGGAGCTTGGACACGCTCGGATGGAGAGGGATATTACCCATGCATACTGAGACTGCCAGAAAGAGTGTGCCTCTGTTTTTACCGTACAAGGTGATTGAGTTTAGTCACAGTGACTTACAGGATTTCGAGTCCTTTTCACAACACATGGTCCGAAACAAAACCAAGGACACAGACGGAGAAACAGTTGCTTGGCAGAAAATCAAATTCTTGTGTAAAACAAAAGAGGATGCTAAACGTATTCACAACCGTTCCCTCAAACACTTAGAATGCTTCAAAGTGGAAAACTGCAAGCCAGAGGGTTTTCATGAACTGACACCTAAAACATTAAACGCACGTCCAAAGAAAGTTTTATTGACACTGTGCACAAACGGCAGTATCCCTCACTGCTATTTGGACTTCTACTAGACTTTACAAGTCAGCAAGTCAGAGCAGGCCACTATCTGAAACTTTCATTCTCACTATGAAATACATTGTTTTCACTATGCTGTTATTCCTTCTTTATTTTATGAACCTATTTAAATTTCCTCATGTTCTATAAACTCCTTGTGATGTTAATTTGGCTAAACGGTATTAATTAGTTATTAAACTGTAATTGTTAGTTATCCAATGCCATTAATCATCCAGTTAATTATATTTATTATTGTATTTTATTGTTATTATTGTTATTATTATTAATAAAACAATGTTATTAACATCTATGTAACATCAACTTCTACTTAATCCAAAGAGCCATAAGAGAACTGAACTCTGTCAAACTGTCTTACTAACTGTTTGGATGTGAGTACTTTCTAATTATCGACGCACTTTGTATTTATTTATTATGCATGAAGAGATTGATCGATTTTGTTGATCGATTTGCAATTTCTGTCAAGCTCATTGATATGAGATGCCTTGCTCACATTCTCACCAGATGTGTCGATGTTTTATATTTAAAACGTAATGACATACCGCACATTTCCATGCATGCGTGTCGCTTGGATTGCTGCACCGCTGCGATCGCTCTCCTCGCTCGTGAGGTTTGACTGACGCGACAGTTGACAGTCCAATCGATCTGTGTGGGAGCTTCACTTAAACGGTGGATGTGACGCCACTGTTCCGCTGGGACCGATAAGGTGAGACATTACAATTCTTCTTCTTGTGTCGTTTTTTTCTTGAAATTGTTTTCCTCTTTTTAACAGGAAAAGCATCCACGTAAAAAAAAAAAATCGCACTCTTGTATGTTGACTGCTGCTGATATGCCTGAGAAAATGAAATCCCAATGAACAAAACTGCCAGATATATACATACATATATTTATATTTAGGCAAAACTGTTGTCTCATCCACGTGATTGACTGCTGACATCTCATTCAAGCCTCTTCCAGTTATACCAAGACCATTTTAACCAATGGTGTCGTCCACTTTGCGCCATAAAACAAGTTAAAAAAATGACATAAACTGTACCTTTGTCTCACCAACAACCACTGTTTCCCCAATAATTAGAGCTCCTATCCAAAGCACACTTAAAGTGGATCTTTTCAATGTAAGATCTCTCGCTATCAAAACGTTTCCTTCATTGTTAGAAAAGGTTTTTGATGTTTTCAACTGAGGATCAATAGCATCCTGTTGGACTGCACCCCGCCACACTATGATAATCTTAGCTACCCTACCATTCAGCAGTTGTCTTAAATGCCATTAAATACCATGTAATGATTTATTTTCCTTTGAAGTTCTCCATTTAAAGCAGGTGTTTCGCCACCCGATCTTATTTGCTTTAATTTATCGTTCTCCAAAATCAATCAGCAGCCTTTCAGTAGAGCTCCTTGAACTTCTGTTTGCACTTGTATCACCAAACAGTTCTTTGTGGTGAAATTTAATATTCATGTTGACGACTCCTCTAATTGTCGCACTAAGTTCATACCGTTGAATAAATAGAGGTGCGTGTTTCTGACCATGAATGTATATGTTGGCCTGTGAAATAGATAGCGTTAACACCGCCCAACCCCAATCTTCCTGCTATTGCATTTTTAATGAAGAAAGCGTCTCAAAGTTCTGCAAACTTTTTAATTATCACAGCCCACTCCTGTCTGACTCCAATCACACCAATGAATTAAATGACTATTTCAACTCTGTCAGTGTGTCCATACTGAATAATATCACACCTTTTTACAGTCAGGTCCAACATTACACAATGAAGCCCTGGAAAAATCATGATATTTGTAGATGTAAGTCAAAATGTAGGAAGTGAAAATAGAGACAGGAGAAATTGGGTCTCTACAAAAAATATGAGGCTGTAAAGGAGTCACTACGTGATTTATTAGTTTACCTCAGATTTCTAATGGGACTGCTGATCAGCTCCAAGCTGATTGTGAAACGTTTTCTAATTATACATTAATCATAATAAACACTGATAAGTCATGACTTCAAAACTACTGACAAGTGAATTGAATGACGATATGTGGACGTTATGTCTACATGTACCACCCACCTAAACACTGCTGCAGACCAAGGCAACAGCTCTTGTGCAGCCTCCCCCAGCAGGACAATTTTCCCAACCACACCTCAGAACAAGATCAGCTCAAGGACCCAAAGCACTGACCAGACCTCCAAACTCCCCAGATACCAATCCAACCGATCATCCATGACATACACTGGTACAAGCCCAATCTTCAGAGGTCCCACCTTACAGTCCACAGGACCCAAAGGATCCGCTGTCAGTGTCCCGATGCCCCAGTAAGACCCCACACTCCCAGAGGGGGGTAGGTGGCTTTCATGTTTTGACTCAATTATCCCTAATGCCACCCACTGTAATGTCCACCATCCCCACCTTAAGTCGGTTTTCTCCCATTTTCTTGTCTGACTTTGTAGAAACAGTATCTCATATGAAAATGTTTTCTAGGCCAGCTGATGCAAGTTTTTGCTCAAAGGTTTTTAATGTTTTGGGTTCTGTCTGCTGTCATTTTTTAACAGTTCTTTTTCTGCTCCTTGTGTCTTAGATTGCTTTGAAAGTTGTAACTGTGCACCCTTTGTAAATAAAACCATGGCTCGATCCTACCCTTGCCCAAAAATTATCTCCAAGGTGGCTTTTACATAAAGACTCTTTCAGAAGCAATTGCTTTCCATGATAAACCAAAATACAGACTAGAAATTCCAATCTGGCTTACACAAGCATCACAGAACTAAACTCGCCACTCTGAGGGTAACCAATGACCTTCTTACAGCTGCCTGACGTGGAGTTTCATTCATTGTTATGCAGATGACACGCAGTTCTATGAGCCTATTAGGGTCTCTTGATGATACA
>NW_007579969.1:66229-69607 GCF_000690725.1 Stegastes partitus
TGCAGCCCCTCTTGCCAACAGTGTTGTCAACCATTGCAGTGCAAAGAGTCCTCAGTGCAACCAAGAAGTGATCACGGTGTCGGGGTCATTTCACAGAACCAACCATTACTTTTTCATGGTGTACTTGTGTTTCAACATGATCGCAGTCCTCACACACATGGTTTCATCAGCAGGGGGATGAAGTAAGAGCCCCATCACAACCTCCCCAATCACCCAGTGTAAACACTGCTAAGGCTTTACAGTGTAAACATCATTGAACCTTTATAAGAAATAGATTTCCTCCTTCTTCATCTTTTAGTGTACTGGAGGCTTTCTGACCTGAAGAAAGTTGCTTTTACGAACAGGATGACTCGAACTGTTCCTTTCTGTTCTGCACATCATAATCATACTGTATTTTCTGGAGCTTGTAGCATTCTTATATTCCATTAAATGTGTTTTTAGATCGTAGGGCATACTGCTGCACCTGACATTTAGCAGATCTGTCTATGTGTGTTTATGGGTGACTCAGCCAGGTAGTTAAAATCACTCCATATCAGTTGAGGAACTCTTAGGTTTGAAAACCTTATTTCACTCTTTTATAACTAAGGCATTGTTGGCCACAAACATTTGAGTTATGTGCACTACAAGAACTGCATGGAGACTAGTGGCTTGTCTGAGCCCAAAGCATGCATGTGAGGTGTTTAGTGGACATGTGTAAATGAAAGTTTCAGAAAACAGGAATGGTAACACTCCACATGCACATCGGTCACCACCACCAAGTAACTTCCTAACCAGTGGGAAACACAATACACTACGTATATAACATTGCTTATTGGCTTGTTGACTACTGTTTAGAACCCCCGAATCTGGCATTTTCCAATTGTCATCTTGGTCTTTTGAAAGTGGACATAACAGGCAAGGACTGGATCTGACTGGGAACTCAAGGACACTATGCATGGCAGTAAGGGAGCAACCTGTCAATCACAAGATAGCACCGCGTTACTGAATGTTTTACTCTAAATGGGACCATCATTCACAAAATAAATACCCTGCTGTATTCAAAAAGTCTTGAGACTAGCAATTGAGACCATAAACATTTGAGAAAATGTTTACTAAAGCAACAAATTAAGTGACAAGTAGAATGATTTTTTTTTCATAGGCTTCTATAGTAATGGTCTTGTTTTGAAAATTAGTTGAGTCGCCCCCTGCTGGCTGTCATGAATGCAGGTTTGGGGCACTTCTGCATGGCTTCACTTTTCAGAGGCTAAATCCATCTTTTATACACAGTCTAGAGGTAACACTGAGATATAATAAAATGGCAACATCACTACAGCAGCGACTAAACAAAGCATAAAATGTACTAATACTTACAGCCAAAGAAGTGTTGTCTTGTACTAACTCATAAGTTCCAGATCGTCCTAATGAAAAAGAACGTTTTGAAACAGTTATCTGTACCTTTATTCCTGTTTTCAATCATGTAGATTATGACTTAAGAAAATGACCAATTAAACTGTAATATTTAACAGCAAAAAGTGAAAAATTTAAAGCGCAACTATGTGCTGGTGAATTTAAATTCAAAAGTTTGGAAAAGTTCGACTGGAGCTCTGGATCTGCATGAACGTGAAGAGCAAAAAAGTGAATTTATGAACATAGCCATGAGCCTGCATTATTATGCCTGTCATGTTGCATTCTGTGACTCCGGTTTTTACAATGTCCGGGGTGCAGTTTTCCCTCGGTGTCAGCGATGCTATGATAAATGAGAGCCATTTTGACTTTAATTGAAGGTCAGCTGCACCTGAGCCTTTAGTTGTAAAACCGCTTTGAGAGTTTTGTGTCATATTTCAGGAGGAAAGAAAAAAAAAAAAAAAAAGCTTGTGCCTTTCTTGGCCTTGACCCTGGTTTAAATACAGACACCTGGAATCCTGGCTGTGCTGCAATAAAGCACACAAACTTGAAGATAGAGATTTCAGCGTTGTGAGAAAGAAACTGCCACAGCGATTAGAAGCGTTTACTACCCAGCCTTCTCCCGCGGTCGGGCGTGCAGGCCACTGGTGTTAATCAGAAGATCAATCATGCTAATGAAGACTTGCACTCTTACACAGAAACCAGTGTGTGGCTGCATGTTTCTGTACACGATGCAATGCGTGTGGATTTCTATATTTTATAATAGCACCTTCTTGGGTGCTTGGCTGCACTGTAGGTGGACAGCTTGTTGTCAGCCCCTTCAGCCTCAGCATATCCTGCACACACACACACACACACATGCACACACACACAGCATGCAGCCACACATAGATTGCCCCATCATTAGAGTCTGGAGAACAGACAGAAATAGAGGGGGGGGTGGAGGTGGAGTAGAGATGGATAGACAGAAAAAAAAAGAAGATGGATTCAGAAGGGAGGACATTCGGGCGCATCATTAGCACGAGAGATGGAGAGATCTAGGAATAGAGAAATATAATGAAGATAAGACAGTTCATTTGGGATTTTAAATTTATAAAAAAAAAAAAAAAATATGCAAAAATGTGGGATACGAGAGGAGGCTTTTAACTGCATGCACGCTGTCATGCCTGCACAAAGCAATATGTTTTCAAAGCTTCCCTAATTATCATTTGCTTGAAACTGTCGCACAAAGGGCAGCATACATTTAGCCCAAACTAATTAATCAGAAGGTTGATTGTGATTAAAAATAAATGTCATAATATTGTTTGAATGTGTTAAATATTGATTTTTTTTTAGCATAACAGACCCGTGTTTGTTGAATAAAGATGATCCAAATTTATGAATTTATCATAAGATGGAGTCACTATTAGCAGGATATGCTCGCCACACTAATCAGAAAGTCTCACAAACATATTTCATTTAATTTCTCTGTGCAGAAATGAGACAACTTCCACAGAAATGTAGGGAAAAAATAAACTCATTTTGTAATGAACGGGTCTCCCGGATTGACAGATACGTGGCGGTATCCATCAAACTTAACTTATCCTGCCGGGCCTGAAATAGCAGCAGTGCCCCGAGTTTGATTATCATTAATTTAGTTTAATTTCCTCCACCGTAACTGAAACATTCATATCCGCACATGAATTATTGGGCTTGAATATCAGAGCTTGCATCACCAGAAAAAGGCTGGAAGATGGACTTGAAATTTTAAGCAGGGCTCAATATTTGAACAGTGCATTCCAGGAAACCACATAGAAGTTTTATTGACTTCTATCACTTGTGTTTCAGCGGAGGTCTCAGAGAATACCGAGTTTATTGAAACAACATCAGCCGGTCTCCGAGGTCCAAAATTGGTATAAAGAAAGAGTAAAGACTGAAAATATTGTCTTGGAGGGAGATTGATGAGAGGGATGTGGAGACGACAAAGCTGCATAAAAAGAGCAACTGATGATAAAG
>NW_007579969.1:70207-77408 GCF_000690725.1 Stegastes partitus
TACACGTCAGTTAGCCAGGGAGTGTCGCAAAGACTTGTTTCTTCAGTTTCATTTAGTGTGTTGTTTATACTTAAATAAAAGCTTGAATACATGCATACAGTTTGTGTTACTGTATGAAAATTAGGAGTGAAATTCACTGTGATGCTAGGGGGCACAAACTACAATCTTGCCTGGGGCACCAAATTGGTCAGGGTCGGCCCTGCTGACCACTATTACTGATCATAATCTTTGAAAAAATTATACATGTTTGAGCATGATGTTATTACTGAAAATTGCATTTGGTGCCAAATAATTACAGCGCTAGTTTTGTCTGTAAAAAAACAAACCAAATCAACACATAGTTCGTGCTCATCATGTGATGAACGCAACATGACAGTTTGATTATGTGTCTTCTGAAAAACTAATTATTAATAGTTAGCAAACCCCTGGTTGGTCTACCAACTTCTAAGGTAAATATCTTTGGCTGCAAGAGAACTAAAAGAAGCATCATACTCGGACTATGGCGCCGCTAGCTGGACGTGTAAACTATTAAAGCTAAAAAATCTGCAATATCAACTTCAAATGCGATGTCACGGTAAACTGTCCTTAAGCAGCCAAGATATCAAACCAATGTTACAGTTCTTTTCACAAACCGAATCTTCCTTTTCAGTATTTCTCTTCCGTTTCACACTCATTTTTCTAACATGAAGCCTGCATGTCAACAGACTCTGTGTCTTTTAAATAAAGTTGAGAAATGTGTTGAGTTTTCTTCTCGTATCAAGCAGCAAAAAAAAGTTGTAAGAGTTCATTTGGTTCGCTTAACATCCTGCGATGTGACTGCCGCACATTGCAATAAAGATGCTGACACGATACAATATGCAGCCCTAATTTGAAAACCAATGTTCCAAAAATAATCAAGAACATTTACTGATGCCAATGTCGTCAGTTCGAATTTTCAGTTTGTTCATTTGGTTGTTGTAGGAAAACAGAAAACTGGAGACCATCACAGTAGTTCACATCAAGTTACAAACACTAAACTATCACTTAAGTGAAGCCAAATGACGCCGCTAGCTGGACATGTAAACTATTAAAGCTAAAAAAGTCTACGTCACGGCAAACTGTCCTTAAGCAGCCATGATATCAAACGTTGAGTGTTTAAAGTCGAACTGATGAGCCGAGACACTTCCGGCTTCACAGCTGTTGGAGCTGTTGGAGTCTTGAGCGTGAGGCTCTGAGCAACAACTCCGAAATAGGGTCATCAAGTTGACAGTAATGTATACATTGTAGAAAAACCTGTGAGAGAAAATTTGGCAGGTGAGGAACGAGGACAACAGACTGGGATGGAATGGAAATAGAGAGAGAGATGAGAAAGAGATGGTGAAAGCTAAGGCTAGAAAGTGAAATAGAAAGAAGGTAGAAAGGGGCGAGCAGAGGCGATTATGTGACAGAATCATCAAGTGTAGAAAAAGAAAAGTCCTTTTTAAAGACCTGAAGTGGTTTAATATATGTGTGTGTGTGTGTGTGTAAGAAAGCTGTCAACTACTTCAGGCGAGAGAGTTCCAGCAGTGTGTCAACCTAATGGGCAGAAACTGGGGCATAGTGAATTATTCAACAGCTTTTTAGGGGGAGAGGAGACGCTTCCAATATCTTCCCTTAGGAAAAACCGTAAGGACCTTGCTCTCATAATACAGGCACACACACACACACACAGTATGTGAGCCCAACAACTATGCCATCAGTTCAGTCTCCTGCCAACAGGTCCTCCTCAACTAATGTTTCTAAAAACAAACATAGCAGGAACAAGCTCAAACCCACTGAGGCCCTCATGCTAGTTAAAGGAACCGAATTTGTTGAGCAACTGGTCCTTTGGTTGACTTACTTACAGGAATATCAGCCTCGTGTGCCATGCGAGACAATGGCTTATTTACTTTGAGATATCAACGGCTTCGGCTGTAGCGTCGCATCAAACCAACGTCTAGAACTAAAAGCAATCCCGTGTAGTAGAATCAATGCAATCCCTCATGGAGTTAAAAGTGAGTTAACATGGAGATTTCTAGCAGAACTAAGTCCTTTCAGGCAAGCAGGCAGTCATCTCAGTAACACACCCGGGCATTTATTTCAAGCTGACAAGGCCGAGTCCCTGTAGAGCCGTAATGTCAGTGGTGACCAGGACATTAAAGGACTTCATGTATAAAATCATCATTCAAATAAGATCCAGACAGCCGAAAAACCTTCATGTCTTTACATCGACAAAGGTTTAAAAGAGTCAACAATAGTTCTTGTTTGCCAAAGATTCTCCAATTGCAAAGCTCTTTGTTCAAACCCAGTGATGTCTGAGATGAAAACCCAGCTTTAAGCGACACTTCCTTGGATGTTGCCATCAGTAGACAAACTCAACACAGCCTCTATGAATGTGTCACGACCCTGAGTGTCTCTGTCAATGTGACTTCGTTGACTCAGAAATGTTCTGGGTTGGAACGAACCAGAATTGTCACTTGGTTTGACGTAATCAGACCCCAGACTGACAAACTGCCATCAGATTATTCATTTATTGCTTTATTTGTAAGGGACTATGTACAAGATTAAACTTACATGGTACCATTTGATGCATTGTACCAGAGTTAGCCCAAGGCTCATTTTGATCTGTGGTCCCCTGGCAGGTCCACACAGTGACAGAATAACACTAGCAACCAAGATGCAGCGTATAATAAAACATTAACTTATGTCACCAGGCTTCTGGCACCACCTATTTCACTGACCCACTTTCTGGTGTACTGGAGGCTTCTGGATGTATTCTTCCACAGCTGTACACATACAATATTTCTAATCTACCTTTGTGCTGTACAGACAAAGATCTGTCAGAGCAGACTATCATTCTGCAAAAAAAAAAGAAAAATCCTAGATAAAAGTTGCTATCCAGAATCAGAATCCCCCAGAGCGGCCTAAACTCTCGGCATAGCCAGGTAACAAAAACACATCTTTAAAATGTCAGAGAAATATGTTAAACTGGTGTTTAAAAAAACCAAACAGCATTGTAATGTTTTGTTTTTATGCAATATAGATATTGCAATATGAAACTTGCATATAATGGCTATATTTTACCAAATGCAAGATTCCGTCTGTGGCCAAATGTCTGGTCCACATGTTCAGGTCGGCAGACTTTATCATGTTCACCACATTGTCTGTTGTTGAGTCTTGATGTCTCATCAAGGGCCCAGACAGCCAACGCTTCTCTCATCTCTGCTGTAATCTCACTTATATGATCATCAAGGAAAAATGCTGTTTGAAAACTGTGACTTCCATTCATCGATGTTATTCATCGATGTTGTCCATTAATCGCAAGGTAGGCAGTTCGATCCCCAGCCCACAGTCAAAGTGTCCTTGGGCAAGACACTGAACCCAATGGCAGGCACTGGTGTATGAATGTATGAATCTACTTTCAGATGTAAGTCACTTTGGATAAAAGCATCATCCATCCATCCATTATCTATACACCGCTTAATCCTCACTAGGGTCGTGGGGGGCTGGAGTCTATCCCAGCCAACTTAGGGTGAAGGCAGGGGACACCCTGGACAGGTCACCAGTCTATCACAGGGCTACACTTAGAGACAAACAACTAAGCACACTCACACCTACAGATCATTTACAATCACCAATTAACCTCAGCATGTTTTTGGACTTGTGAGAGGAAGCCGGAGAACCTGGAGAGAACCCACGCTGCACGGGGAGAACATGCAAACTCCACGCAGAAAGATGCCAGGAGGTGAACCAGGGATCTACTTGCTGCGAGGCGACAGTGCTCACCATCGATCCACTGTGCAGCCCCAGACTGTGACTGTTCAGGTTAAATTCTTTATTCATAAAGGAGACGGAAACTGATGTTGGTCTCCTTTGTCCACCTGGACCACAAATCTGTTGTAGCTGCATATGATTTGATTTGCAAAAGCTCTGCTTTAGCTTGTGCCTGACATGTTTCACACAATTCTGGGATGGCAACTTGAGAAACGATTAGACTGTGATGGTGTTACATATCACTTGTCAAGTGACTGAATCGCATTTTTAAATCTCTCTGCATTAACACTGTTCATTTGCATCATGTCTTTTTTGAGGTAAAGTTATCACGTGAGAAATTTTCTGAACCTTTCTCCAATGGCATCCAATAACACATGTGGTTTTGCACTTGTCATATCGGGCTTTGTGGTGCCAATTTACAACATCAAACTAATTAGTGGTGTTGCCTTTTGTGGTTACAATTACAAGACACTGCTGCAGAGTACCTGTTTTTAATCAATGGCATCCTTTCTGCAGCTTAAATATTTCAGTACAACTGCTGTTACAGTTTTTTTTCACAAACCAAATCTTCCTTTTCAGTGTTTCACATTCATTTTTCTGTGCAAAAATGAAGCCTGCATATCAACAGACTCTATGTCTTTTAAATAAAGTTGAAAAACGTGAAAACTGTGCGAGTTTTCTTTTCGTATCAAGCAGCAAAAAAAGTTGCAGCATGATACGTTCATTTATTTGGTTCACTTAACATTACACATCCTGCTATTTTCGTGCCGCACATTGCAGAAATATGCAGCCCTATTTTAAAAACCAATGTGCCAAAAATAATCGAGAACATTTACTTATGCCAATGTTGTCAGCTCCAGTTTTCAGTTTGTTCATCTGGTTGTTGTAAGTTGTAAAATAATCAAGCATCAGGAGGAGCAGAAGGAAACAGAAAACCGTAAGCGACCGCTGGAGACCATCACAGTCGTTCACATCAAACACTAAACCATCACTTAAGTCGGACAAAAGACGTGTTGTGTGTCCGGTTGACATTTTTATGTGGAAACCCCGCCACTGCTTTGAATAGATATCGCACAGCATGGCTCTATATTATATGTTAGTTGGGTTTGTCAGCACAACAACGATTATCGTAGTTAACATTTCTGATATAAATAGCAGAAAAAGATTAGTCGAACACAAAGAAAAGCTTTGCCTGCGGACACACGAGTCCAATGCTTCTACGATGTAGTGCTAACACGTTGACAGACACAAAAATAAAAGCAGACATCTTGCAGATCACCACTTAAAAAAAACACAACCTCTGACATGCACAGACCATCTGTCCGAGAGCTTTTCTCTCCTTTTTTCTGTCCCCGAACTCTCAGCTGCCAAAGAGTCAAGCCTTATGTAACACATGACATTTACAACAAGGTCCGCTCCCTGTCTACCTATCTGCCACTCTCTCCTGTGTTTTTCCTCCCAAACTCCCCCCCATCTCCTCCTTCTTCCCCCTCCCTGCCTCTCTTTCTCTATCCAATCTGACTCTCTGACATTTAATTAGTTGGTGAGTGGAGGATGCCTCGCCACATCAGCCCTGTAGTGTTGCTGACCTTTTCCAACTGGGTCACTCATCTGCCATTAGAGCGCCACCCCGCCACTGCCATGCGTGCACACACACACTCATTAGTCTCCCTGTGCAAACAAAGAATATTCCAGTGTGACGCTGAAGCGAGCCAGCTGGTGATCTGGCAATCGGCAGCAAGGTGGTGTGCCCGCCTGCAAAAAAAACGACGTGAAAAGGACGAAGGTTTGATGATTAGCGACTCGGCCAGCCTGTGTGCGTTTTCACATCTGTGTCTATCGAGAAGATGGGTTGTTGTGGGGAGGCTTCCTTTCAGCCCATTGCATCACTCTAATCAGCCATCATAAGAGGAGACGAACAACAGTTATGCTTTCATCTTTGGTCAGTGCAAAATGCCCTGTGCAGCACACATGCACACCCCAAGGCTACACACACACACACCTGCACACACAGTCAAAGCCAATCAGAAGTTTCCAGTTCTGTCTCCCCTCACGTCTCCTCTCCACTCCTGAGCGCTGTGACATATCACCCAGCAACATCAGCAGCCAGACACCTCCTATCAGGATCGGTTTGGAGGCCTTTTAATCCGCCCTCTAAAGAAGTCTTTCCTGTCAATGGAGGGAAACGTGACCCCAATACCAAAGGCAGAGGATGGAGGAGGAGGGGGGAGGCTGCGATGGAGGGATTCGGCGTGAGGGCCTGGCAGAGCGAGCTACCCAACTGGCCCCGGATGCTGCTGTTGGGCTGCAGCCCAGACCTTTTTTCTTTTTTTTTTTCCTGTTTCTGTTTCTGGCCAGTGAGGTTGGAAAACATCCTCTGCATAGACATAGAAGAAAGGCAAAATAATACAGCTTTATCGAGGAGGGTGGGTTGGTTGTGGATCACTGGACAGAGAAGTGAATGCTACAGAAATGGTGGAGGAAAGAGACTGGATGTACAGTGTAAAGAATATTAAAATAGCATCATTAAAACTTTTGTGCTTGTTGGAAGATGTTAAAATTTTCATGTGGCCGTCGTTCACAAGAATCCTTAACTGTGGTTAAACCGCTTCAAAGTTTTGATTTGATTTTTTTAAAAAGGTGTATTGGTATCTTCTTTAAACTTGTGTTACTTCATTATAAAGCATACAACAGAGGTGAGGACACCGCTGTCACTTAAGATTTAAGATTGTATACATGTGTGACCACTACCATACAAGTTAGACAATGAAAACAAAACTGAGTACAACCGAAGTGCATGAGCGTGATTTTAAAATGAGCTGTGAACTACATGAACGAACCCATGGGCTTGTTTATCTGCATCATGCCTCCACTGAAATCTGATTGTGAGACTTCACAAAGATGAAAAAGTACAAAGGAAAGATTGGTGACCAACTAAAAAAAAATCAGTGGAGACACAGTTGCAGCAGCATTCAGGAGGTCTAGGACGAAGCATACTACAAGTAACCAGCGCTGGCTGGAGTAGTTGTCCATTCACAATCTTCCTCTGAAAAAAACAGACTGGTAAGTGCTTCAGACTTAGCACGATGGTTATAAAATGAAATTAAAGTTTCTGTGACAGCTCAGGCAGCATGAAGGACACTGTGTAACATCAACCTCTACAGATGGTATCCAAAAAAAGAACAATTTTCTTTCTTATTGGCAAAAAAAAATTGTGATGCAGGAAAATAAACCTGCTGAATATTAAAAGCACATTCTATTGTCAGATGATGGGCAAGAAAAAGATGGGGTTCAACATGTTTGGTATGAACCTGGTCAGGACGACTACGGTGAACGCATGGTCCTGACAGTGAAGCACGGAGGAGGGAGTGTACTGATATGGGGGCTGCCTGAGTGCAAAAGGTGTTAAGGAGGTGACAAATATAGATGG
>NW_007579970.1:0-35992 GCF_000690725.1 Stegastes partitus
AAACAAATCCTCACATGGTGATTTGACACAGCAGCAAAAGTTGCTCGACACAATGGCAGCGGACGACACGGCGGGGAGTGGAGACCGATCGGAGGGGGAGAAGGATGTGGAAGTGCCTGCATCTGGAGACACTAAAGGACATGAAGACGGGGATGCAGAGATGGGTTTGTCTGCCCGTGAGGCTCCGGCTAGCTCTGAGGATCCCACGGAGGAAGCCAGGAGTCCCAAGAAGTGGAAGTGGGCCGTGATGTTCTTGTGTTTGTACGGCTTCATGGCATCGGTGAAGCCTGGGGAGCCCTTTATTACGCCGTATCTGCTGAGCGCTGAGAAGAACTTCACCAGGGTGCAGGTCAGTGACATCCCCAGCAAGACAAGCTGGGACTGGCTGAAAAGCTAATAATTAAGACCTCTCAGTTATGCCACTGTACTTTAGAGTTCAGTCAGGAGGTTCATAGAAGTAAAACTGTACAGAAAGTTGACCTCTAAGACTCTTTAACAAGTTTTTCCTCTGTGCACTTATTGCTCAGAGGATTTAATGAGTTCCCCGTGGGGAGTTTACTGATCCGTCTTACCGTGGTCATAGTTCGCATTCCTCCAAAGTGGGTCAGTGTAATAGGTTGGTGAAAGTGGGTGTAATCACTATTCCGTTTGCCAGTTCGTTTGTTTTTTTTGTTGATTGACCGTGACCTCATACTCACAGCTGGTTATCAGCCAACCTATGTGGAAAAACACTCTTTGTAGGACCACAACGACAGATTTGCAGCTCCATCCCATAAACCCCCCGTATTTAGCAGATTCCAGGGAATAAGCGGGTCTTTGTGGAACCTGATCAGTCTGCCAGACAGATTTCATACTGAGATTGAGAAATGAGGTGTCGGTGAAATCACACAAACAATTTAAAAGTCGACTTTTAAGTTATTGAGCAGGTGTTCTGATAGTGTCCGGCGGCATGCTGTCGATCTCATCCTGTGTTATTGTTTCCTGGAAATGTGTCTTTATGACGTGGAAATAGGGCGTCAGAGTAAATCCAGTTTTTGTTGTGCGTAGGTGCAGATGCGTTGTATTTGTATCAGCATTGTGGTATTAATTCAGACATGCTTCTCAGACCTTTTTTGTCGCTTGCATGTTAATATCTAAAGACTCTTGGTCTTCATTTGCTTCTCTATCACCCAGCTCTGGTTAATTATTTAGACATTTGGATGAGACTTTATATTTGCAGTCATCAAAAGACCATGTTTGCCGTCACCATCACAGGTCATCTGCAGTGAGGTGCGGTCAGGGGAGGCAGGAGAGGCAGAGCTTCACTTGTTATTCGGGACAACAGAACTTTTTAATACAGCAACAAGATGTGATCCTAATACTGTTAAACAGTCTTTTAATGGTGAATAAACTGTAGGGATGCACGATATATATGCGACCACATCGGTATCGGTCCGATGAACAAATTTAGCCGATGATTGTCTAACATTAGCGCCTTCGTCTCTACGTTTGATATCGCTGCTATTTCACAGATGTGTTTACTTAAATGGACTTGAATGTTAAATATGTTAAGATATGTTTGTTACGTATGTGGTCTAATTTGGGTTTCTTTTGAATAGTTTGTGCTTGAATATCGACATCGGTAATATTAGTTATCGGCGATATCAGAACCCTAACATCGGATATCGGCCAGAAATGTTGATATCGTGCGTCGCTAATTGACTGTAATCTACGACTTCTTTTCAAGGTGACCAATGAGATCACTCCGGTGCTGACGTACTCCTACATGGCGGTGCTGGTGCCGACCTTCCTGCTGACGGATCTTCTGCGCTACAAGCCGGTCCTGGTCCTCCAGGGCCTCAGCCAAGTGGCCATCTGGGTCCTCCTGCTCTTGGGCACCACGCTGCTTCAGATGCAGTTCATGGAATTCTTCTACGGCATCACCATGGCCTGCCGCGTGGCCTACTCCTCCTACATCTTCTCGCTGGTCAACCCGGTCATGTACCAGCGCGTGGCGGGATACTCGCGCGCCTCCACCCTGCTGGGGGTTTTCATCAGCTCTGCGCTGGGACAGCTGTGCATGTCTCTGGGCAACATCACCTTCTACACCCTCAACGCCATCTCGCTGGGGTTCGTCAGCTTCGGCCTGCTGCTCGCGCTGTGCCTGCCGTGGCCCAAACGCTCCCTGTTTTTCAACCGGACAAAGAATCAGGAGCAAAGGGAGCTGGCACCAGTGGTGTCTAAATCCGAACTGGACCAAATGAACCCCAAACAGGGAGTTTCTGCGTCACGCTGGAAACACTCTGTTTTTGTGGCGATGCTGCTGGAGCTGAGAAACGTGGTGAAGAGGCCCAACCTGAGACTCTGGTCGCTGTGGTGGGTGTTCAACTCCACGGGGTATTACCTCGTGCTGTTCTACGTGCACATCCTGTGGAGCAAAGTGTCTGACAACCAGAAAGTTTACAACGGGGGAGTGGAGGCAGCTTCTACCCTACTGAGTGAGACATTTCTGGAGATACAGAATTTCAGGCATTCATTTTGAATCCCTGTTTTATGCTCAGCTGGGTGTGCTTCAGTTTTTTTGTTTCACATGCAGCGTCCAGCTAACAGCACTTTAGAAGCTGCAGCTGAAGGCCAGGAGAAGTATTTGGCTTTACATTAATGGTAGAAATCTCTGCAAAGGACTTTGGATGTAGGCGAAGAAAAAAAAATCTTAAAATTGGTGTTAAATGATTTTAAGTCTCCGTTTGATAGACTTTGGTCAAAGCATTTGGACCTGTAGCAAAGGTCTAAGTCTTACTGTTCAGGCTGTTGTTTCAGTTTCCGGCTCTGATAAATAGAGAAATTATAGTGATTTAACAAAAACTAAAATGTATTTGAGACCTACCAGTGAGATCTGGGGTTCAGAGGGTTCCTCTGTCCTAAAGTCAGCTCAGATTTAGTGATTAAATGTTTGCATATTTTAACATAAAAATGTCAAGAATATTAAACCCACCGTCACCTTTTTCAAAGAGGTTGAATAATCGCCTCTGTGAGGTGATTACTTCATGTTGACGTATCCGTAATCGCCCTCTAAACAGCCGTAAAGCACAAAGGTAGCAATTTGTTTGAATCACTTCGATGTCATGTGAAGCAATAAAAGCTTAATTACTGGACGAGACCTGAAAGCAGGTGAGCGATAAGCAGCAGGGTTGGTCGCTCAGTCGCTGTGTAACGTATTAATAACACGAACAGATTGATTTCTGTCGAATGTAAATATTTTCTAAAAGCAAATGCTGCAGTGGGGAGAGGTGGCAGTGGAGTGATGTGATTTACACCCCGAAAATGTGACGATATTAAAAGCAAGCAGGCTTATTTATACAGGAAAGTATCGTAGATAAAATAAAGCCTCGTAAAATTAGATTAAATGCATAAATAAAAACTGTGCAGACAAGTTGAATACTTCAAACTTATTGATGGTAAGAAAACATGCAAAAGAGGAAGTCTATAAGTGCAGAGACAAGTTAATTACATGTGCAGGGAATTTAAACCAGACTTTATAAATTAGTACTTGATAAATAAAAGCAGTTGGGGAAAAGAGCTGTTTTTAAAATGGACCCAGTGAAGGCAAATCCATGTCCTGAGAGATACAACAAGTAAAGACGAGAGAGCCCAGCTGACACAATATCGCTTTACTGATGAGTTGTGTTGACTAACAGTTTGGATTTTTTTCTTTGCAGGCGCGATCGCCTCCTTCATGGCGGGCTACATTAAAATTCGGTGGAACGTGTGGTCAGAGCTGGTCATCGGCGTGATCACGGGGGTGCAGGCCGGTCTGCTGCTCCTCATGGGCAACACGGGCGACATCTGGGTCTGCTACGTCTCCTACGTCCTCTTCAGGAGCTTCTACCAGTTCCTGGTGCCCATCGCCACGTGAGTGCCAAATGAAAAGTATTGTTTCCTCATGAAAACAAGTGATGCAGCTGTTTTGCTCGTACTGTGGTAGAAAGTTGTCTCCTTTATGAGGAGGTGATGCATGTTATTCTGTGATTACAACATCAATCGTGTTGAAGTCCAAGCAGTTTCTGGGCGTCACATTTTTACTCAGTGATCCCCCATTTTCACTGCAGTGCCTCTGTGGGAACAGCACAACCACAGCTAGAAGAAAACAGAACCAAAACATGCCCTTTGTGCACAATTATAACTGTATAGGTTTTACAAAATGACAAAATGAAAGTTGAAAACAAACCTGAAATCAAAACGTGCCACATTTTTCCAAGAGTCCACAGTTGTTAACGACACCAGAAACAACATAGTGGCCCTCCGTAATAATTTAACATTTACAACTTACATTTTAAATTTGTTTTCACACTCGTCTCCTGTCTGCTCTGTGTCAACAAAAACTGCAGCTCAGCTACAAAGTTCCTTTTTTATGTGGCTTTTGCTCACAGCTGAGTCATTGTTGGTTCAGTTCTGCCAAGTAGAGCAGAATTTTTAGTTTTGTACAGAATCTGAAACATGTAAAACAGTGATTCGGATAAAATATCCCAGTTTTAGGATTAGATCTGGTAAATTTTCCAGATGAACTCAAAAGTCAGGCAAGATACGAGGTGTGTCAGAGAAGTTTCAGGACTGGTGTCACAAAAGATGTATTTCAAATCCAAACTACCAGTTTTCCCCTTCGCAGTAATCCCCCTGGAGTCTAACCCACTTTCTCAGCCTTCTCTTCACGCCGCCATGCACTCCTGGAAGGATTCCATGTCTTCTAAACGGGTCTCCTTGATGACCCCCTTGAGCTTAAGGAAGAGGAGAAAATCCCACGGAGCCAGGTGGGGTGAGTAGGGAGGTTGCTCCAGCACGGAGATGTTCTTGTCAGCCAGGAACAGTGGGATGCTCAGGGCGTTGTCGTGGTGGAGCAGCCACGACTCGTCCTGTCACAACTCTCGCCTCTTCTCTGAACAAAGCAAACGCTGCAGGATCTCTTTGTAGACGTGCTGGTTGATGGTCTGAAGGGAAAATCTCATAGTTTGTAGTTTGAAATCTATCTTTTGTGACTGGAGTCTTGGAGCTTTTCTGACACACCTTGTATGTACAGTCAGAAAGTTGGAGATGCGATGATTCTTCCTGTTTTTACAGTTTCTGGTTCTGATTAATCGTGTAATTTAAGCCGTTTTAAAACAAAACAAAACACGCCTTTCAAAGCTGCCGGTGATTTTTGGGTTTAAAGCAGGTTTTCATCGACTCTGGTGATGTTGGCACGATATATAAAAATATGAAAAAGGAAGGAACGATTCTAAAATCTCTCCTAAATATGCAGTTTTGCTCCAGTGGACACATCTTGTTCATAAAGCTGTGTGTCTGTAGTTTCCAGATCGCCTCGTCGCTCACCAAGGAGCTCTGCGCCCTGGTGTTTGGCATCAACACCTTCCTGGGGACGATACTGAAGACCATCATCAGCCTGATATTTGTTGACAAGAGGGGTCTGGCGCTGGATGTGGGCTCTCAGGTAAAGCAAAGTCAGATTTTACATTATTTAGTCTTGAACTTGAGCATACACCTCAGGGGAAGGCGACGTTATGTGTTGAGCATAACTGACATGTAAAGGAAATTTCAAACGGTGTT
Organism: Stegastes partitus; assembly: GCF_000690725.1. Lineage (NCBI taxonomy): Eukaryota > Metazoa > Chordata > Actinopteri > Pomacentridae > Stegastes > Stegastes partitus. The sequence continues at coordinate 5,581 of NW_007579970.1, forward strand.
GCATTGCGAGAAACACGAGATGCTCATCAGTCGAACATGTCGAAACGTGAAGAAGCCAGTCACACATCTCAATTTACCGTCGAGATTTTTCTACATCAGAAACTGAGCAACGAGAGTGACAAGAAACATAAAAGTCATGTTTGTACTCCTGATATTGCCATAGATTAATAAAAGTGTGACAGTAAATGTTCTCAAACTTCCGTGTTAGTGAAACTAGTTCGAAGCAGCAGCAACGATTCTGACCAAAAGTTGCTCCATTTTCAGACAAATAATCACATTTTTAATTTGCGAAACATTTAAGAAATGTTATTTTCACAGTTGAAAACTTCAAATCAGTTGATTTGGTGACACCAGTTTGAATCACGTGTCTGAAGTATGACATCTGTTGCGACAAAACTCCTGCTTGTAGGCACAGAAATAAAAGCCTCTAACTCGTTTTCTCATAATTAATTTGTTGTAATTTCTCCTTTTGAAATGATTAGGCCTGGTCCGAATAGCAATTTCTTGTCTCCGGATATTCGGCCCAATTACTGACGAATATCCGGATACGGTATGATATCCTGATACCAGCACAGCGAGCGAATAGTTGGCTATTCGGCTATTTGGGTCGAGCTCTAGAAATGATTAAAATCTCAAAAACTCAACGTCATTTGTACCATTTAACACAGTTAAAAGGTCGTAAGTCATAAAAAAAAAAAAAGAGAAAGATTTTCTTTTATTAATTATTTTTCAGAAATGGAAAAAAAAAACCTGCAATCACCATGTACAACATTTTTCCAAGTGCCCACATGTAGAATAGAATAGAGGAAATAGAATAGAATATAACTTTATTGATCCCTTTGGTGAAAACCTCAGGGAAATTGCTGAGGTCCAATATTGGAGAAAAGTCTGGGACTTTACACACTTTAGATAATTTACATTTTTAATTTGTCTTCTACATTCAGCCGAAACATTTCTGAATTTTTCTCATGTGACTGTTGGACACACCTGTCGTGGCTTCACAGTTGCACCGTTTAACAGATCATTTGGTTTCTCACAGTCTGTGAATTGCACGTGCTTTACTTTTATGCAGAAAGTGCGCACAACCTTTCCGGATGTCATTGGAAATGATTGGAGGTGAATGTGTATCTGTATCTGAATGAATTCTGTTTCCTTCCTGCAGTTCATCGTCTACTTCATTTACTTCGCCATTCTTACCGTCGTCTACCTTGTGTGCGCTGCTGTCGTCATCGTCCGTCACTACAGAAACCGGGACGGGGGAGGAGGCGGGGCCGGCGACCAGGCCACGCCCACTGAGCTCAGCCCCGTGGCTGAAAATTCAGAGGCAGAGCCTTTATCTAACGGCAAAAGTGCCAAATCATAAAGATAAGGGATGTGTGTCGCCCTGTAACTGCTGTCTGTTATCTAGTTGTGTTAATAAGCCGTTCAGACTGAGTGGGATCAATCGTTTTTTGCCCTCTGACGGAGAGGCGTGTTCAGCACTGGCCTTAATCATAAAAGTGCCTCATCTGCTGCTTAACCTTCCTGCACTACACAAGTCAGCTTGTGTCTGACGTCTGGGGGGAGGTTTGTGTCTGTGTGCGACGATCAGGTGTGACAAGAAGAAGAAGACATTTAATGAATAATGCGGCGAAGCACAAGATGGCAGCGTGCTTCAGTTTCATGAACAAACATTTTAATCAGGAAAGTCTTCAGACCCTTTCACATTTTTACCAGCCACGACTGTTCCTGTGTGTTTCTGTGGACAGATTTTGTCAAAAAAAAAAAGATGCTGTTACAGGACTTCCAGGTGTGACACCAAAGTGAAATTTGAAGGCGAAAAAGTAAAGAAATACGACATTTACGGGATTTCCACTTCACCTACTAGAGATTGTGGGAGTGAAGCTAGAGAGAGGATGGATTATTTTACTTTCTTTCATTCCCCCCATAAGTATCTTTTCAATTGTTCTCATCTAAACATGACTGAACCAAAGGAGCGCTTTGGTTTCTTTCAACCCCGGGTGTTTCCAGGTATTGTGGCCGCTGCTTCTTTCACCGTCTTCCAACTCGGCCTTCAAACGCTGTAAAGCTCAAAATCTGTCCACAGACTCAAACAGAAGGCGAAAGTAAAGTACGCCTCGCTGTCACCGCTGGTAAAGAAAGGCAGGACAAGCTAGTTGGATCATTCCCCAGAGGAAGCGAGGCCGTATTTAAGGGTCGGACCACCCCTCAGACTTCCTGTACACGAGGTCACATCATCGTCACAAGTTGTGTGCCTCAAGTTTTTTCCCCCAAACTACAATTTTGAGTCACCGTATTGGACAGAAATCTGTGTTTTCTGTTATTTCTGACCAACAAAAATCTCTTTAATGCTTGACTAAATGAAACTCAGATTAGCCAAACTGTTTCTAAAATCATTTCATTTCGATGTCACGAAGGGCGACCAGCAGAAATTCCCCCACGCAGGAACAAAACTGAGTATAATCAGGCCTTAGTTTTTATCTGTAAATGGGATATTTCCATCTTGGATTTCTCTTAAATGTCCAGCACAGTTCGATAACGTGTCCTTGGGGCGGTTGCTGTGGAGAGTCTGGAAACTTCCTGTGAACCCAGAGCGGGACCTTTTTATTTTTATTTTTAAATGCAATGACCAGAACATTCTTTTATTTTTTTGTATTCCAAACATGAAACAAATACGTAGAAATCACAGCTGCAACCTGCTGGACTTTCCTCTTTCTGCCTTTCTAACATCTACACTCCTATTTTACCGAATGTTACAACTACTGCATGTCAGTGCATTTAAAAACAACAACAACAAAACAGACTACTACTACGAGTATGATCGCGCTTTAGTTACTGGTAGTGGTTCTCACATCAGATCATTAATATCTGTCTGCAGCTTTCATACATGATTTAGCTGTAATTAATGTAGAAGCAGCACAACGAAGACATTTAATCTGTATTTAATTCAGTTTCTTTTTAATGTAGCTTAGCTGCTTGTCCGGCGGCCATTTTGGCAGCAACAAACCACCACAAAGTACTCTTTAGACCCGGTCGTCCTTTATTTTTTTTTTGGGTTAAAGGACGACCGTTTTTACTTGCAGTGTTACTCGATCCAACAGGAAAACGAAAGCTGAGCGGCGACACGGAGGTCCGCGTTTGTCATGTTCACCGAGTTTTAGCGGGACTACGTTGCTTCCATTCAGAATGTACAGATGTTTGTTTTATTTTGATTGAAATAATTGCTGAGAAATGACTGTGAACCTGTCCGAATGCTGTAAGAAAAACAATCAGATGTTTATTTTTTATTCACAAATAAATTACGTTTGGTGGACGAAAAAACTTCCTGATCAGTTTTTGTTTGAAATTTTTTTGTTCTTTGTTTACTCATTTGCTAAAATACTACAAGCCCTTTACTCGATGAGAAGTTGCAACCAAATCTTCTGACCCGATGGCCTACATGGCAAAGGCTCAGGAGTGCTAGAGCTGCTTAACCTAGAATTATAACACTGATCACAGAAGCATTAGCAGACAACAAAAAAAGAGACTAGAAATGACAAAGAGGCAAAATGGCATTAAAAATCAATGCAAAACGACAGAAATGTGACACAGAAAGACCTCAAAGCAAAACACAATGAGAACAAAGGTGCAAAATGACCAAAACGTACCACAAAACGACTTCACAGAGATGCACAACTACCAAAATATGACCCAAAGAGACGCAAAATGACAACAAAGACTCTCAAAATGAAAAGAAAAACATCAAAATGACCAAGATGGAACCAAAAAACTGCCATAAAGAGATGCAAAATGTCACAAAATTAACAATCTGAGACAATAAATGGGACAATAAATGACTGTGTGGTTTCTTCTTGCTCCTCTGTGAGTTGGTGGCTTTGAGTTTCATCTTCCAAGTTTATGTTTTTTGACATTTTCTTTTCATTTAAGCCTAGAAAAGTCAACAAATACAAGACATTCTGTATATTTTTTAGTGTATGACTGACTAAAAAGTAACAACAAAGACCAAAGTTTAAAGTTAAAATCTAGATTTATATTCATGATGATTCAAACTTCCTCCTTACTCTCCTGTCTCATAGTTCTCTCCATGTGTTTACGTGATCAAAACGCAGCGTTCCAGGATTTACAGATGGGTTTGTGAAGCTCTCTTGTTTGGCCAGCTGCAGTTTCAGATCACAGCATGAAGAACTCTCATTTGTTTTTCTGTATTTCTTCGCAGGACGCCACTTTTTTTTTGTTGTTTTTTGTTTTTACAGCTGAACCCGAGGGTGTGACGAACCTCCTGTTTGAGAAATGCGGTCGTTCTGGCCTGAGAAGAACCTGTTTTGAGAAGCGTCTCGGTGAGATCGAGCGAGTTAAGATTCGAGGTGTGCGATGGGAGTCCATGCCTCATTTGCATTACTTTGGTTATCCTGTCAACTCCTTCACTGTAAACCCACTCCAACAGACTTGTAGCTTGTCAAAGTCAAACCCTAAAAGCTCCTCAGTCTCTTTCGGGGGCAATGAAAGCATTTAAAGCTTCGTTTTTAGGCACATTTTTCTTAAAGTTAGCACGAAGATTTCTATTAGTGCCATTAAATACACGCCATAATCGAAAAATACAAGGTATGATGACTCTTTTGATGGGTTTTTTGTGTGTGTGCACGGATAAAATGCAACAAAAAACTGCCTTTGTGTTTCAGTTTATATCATCTGATCTCAGCGACTGCATCGTGGGGATCTTCTGCCCTCTAGTGGCTCAACGTTGCCTTCAACAGAAATTTTTCTCTCTTTTGTTTCCACTGTTGAGGAAAAAGAACATTTCAACACAAAAAGTTGATATTTTGTTGGCTTTATTACACACAGATCATATAAAAACACTAAATATATATATAGTTTTTATTGGAAAATGCCAACCTCCAATAAATAGACAAGTTAACAGGATGCGAACATGTCAGTGCTTCTTGTCTATACAAGTATGGTGTGTGTTTGTGAAGCTTTTTACAATTTTAAAAAACATGTAGTGTTAAAACAACTGAACAAAATGAAGTCTAATTAGAAGTGAAGGACATAAAAATCAAGTGCAAACCCTTACATCGACTGCATTTAGAGACAGAAAACCAAAATATTGAAACCTCAGAATGAAAAGCTAAATACCAGAAACAATCCCAGACATTCAATGACAGAAAAAACAAAAACAAAACAAGGAAAATAAATGCTCCAGCTTTCTCTGTATTTCACTTATTTACCCACACGAACACGCGTCAAAGCTGCTGCTGTGAAGTCAGCCATAAAACACAACACAAAGCCTCCGACTGTTGCCCAAACAAACACAATAGCCTCCTTTTATTTCCTGCTGCCGTCAGCGCGGCTCCTCCCCGCGGCCGGAGCTCTTCTCCAACACAAATCATCCTCCGCCGGTGGTTTAAAGAGCTCGAGGTACCGGTCGGTGTCAGGTATGCAGTCCATCGCAGGAAAACGCTCCTCGCTGGGCTTCCTGGTATTGTTTCAAACTCGTTCTGCCTCCTCGGAAAATCCAGAAACCCTGCCGAGATCAAGTGTCTTTTCTCATTTGCGTTTTCTTCTAAAGTTTCTTTCCCTTTGTGGCGTCTTTTAAACTTTATAAGAACGTGGCTAGGAGTCGATATTACCAGGTTATAGCGCGATAAACAGATGTTCCCCACTGAAAACATCTGGTTTAGTTTGTTCAAAGTAACATGCAGAGAAACAGATGAGTCTTAAACAAACCTTAATACTGCCAACATTTTGTCGCTTCTAAAGCCATCGTAAAATCCTATATTTTTGCACCTAAAGATGCATCATTTCACTCTGTACATATTTAAAATTTAACAACGGACTGATTCTGCACCCTGATCTAGTCATTGCTTTTGCGCTGTATCGCATATTCTCATTCCATCAACATTTCAGTTGCATCCGCAGGTCTTCACTGGGTGTTGTTTGGCCGCCTATGCCATTGGTGTTTCCTCTGCCAAACGACAAAAGAAGAGAGTCACACACTGCCTTAAATGTGCTGAAACCCTGGACGTGGAGATGTAAGAGATATTTACCGTCACTTTGTCCCTTCTGGTCACTGTGAGTGGTGCCGTTGGACTCGGCAGCGTCTCTTGCTGGTTAAATAAATATAGATATACGGATGTCAACTTTAACATCACCGTAAAAAGAAATAGTAAAGAAACGTCACTGTGGCTGAAACTTACCTGACCTCTCCTGCTTCCTCCAGAAGTCTGAGGTTGAAAGTGAAAAACAGAACAGTCAACAGAAAATACAGCACAGAGGAGTCACAGTAAAGCCCTTCACAAGCACAACACTTGTTTTGTAAGCACTGACAGAGGAAACGTTGCACTGACCTGCTTCCCATGGCATGGAGGCTGCAGAGAGAGCATCACAGCAGAGAACGTGTTAAAGAAGGCAAGTTTGACTCATGAGTTAATTTCACAGTAACCACTCAAGAACTGGTTTAATCTGGCCGAGCCAAGACGGCAACAAACAAACCACTTTCCCACCTCGATTATTCTTATTTGTTTTGGACGTCTTACCTTTTTCGAAGAACCACATCCCTAAAAGAAATCAACAGGGTGATTACAATGAGACTACAGCCATCATTATCAGCCTAAATTCAAACATTTTTAAATGAATGCTTTAATGCATCTTCTTTTTTCCCAGCTGACATTGAACGCGTCCTGATTTCTCACCTGCTTTCAATCTGTGAACGACACCCAGCAGCAGCACGGCCACCAGCAGACAGATGAAGACGGTGACGCCGGCGGATATTTTTAATTGCCCCTCCTCAGTTGCTGTAAAAGGTAAGAGACTCTTCAGTTGGTGCTCATGTTTAAAAAAAAACCAACGCGATTAGTGTATTCGAAACGCTTCTCTGCGGTTACTCACGAGCGTCTGTGTCGAAAGGGTTGGAGATGGGTTGGCTCGTCTCATGACTTACTGCATTGCTTAACACGCAGCTGAACTCTTTTATGTTCGCACTGATCTCCTGGAAATGCAGGGAAACACTAAGTGTTAGCAAACATTTAGTTTTGCTCACTCGTATTTCACTGCAATACAAAATCCTGCACCTCTACGGAAACGACAAAAAGTTGAACTTCACTGATGATTTCTTCAAAAATTGGAAACACTCAGTAACCTACAACATTTTTCCAAGTTACAGATACTGGGGGAAAAATGTGACTTCCATAGTTCACATTTTTAATGAGTTTCCATACTTTCCTCCCTGCAGTTCAGCCAAAAAGTCCCAGAATTTATGTCACGAGACTGTTGGTCTCAGCTGTTTTTTTGCACCACCTGGTTATTGCAAATGGTTTATTTATGTCTAAACTTTAAATGAGACGTCTATCGCTGGCACAAAGAAAATTCTGCGCTCTTCGACACAACGGTGAAGGTGTCAGTAGCTCAGCTGCAACCAACATTTAAGTGGCTTTTCGGCTGAACTGAGAGAAGTGTTTTCACAGAGCAGATAGGAGGCAAGTCCATCCATCCATTCATCATCTATACAACACTTAATCCTCACTAGGGTGGTGGGGGGCTGGAGTCTGAAGGCAGGTTCACCTGGACAGGTCACCAGTCTGTCTACACTTAGAGACAGACAACCAAGCACACTCACATTCACACCTGCGGACAATTTAGAATCACCAATTAACCTCAACTTCGGAGAACCCAGAGAGAACCCGTGCTGCACGGGGAGAACATTGTAAACTCACTGGGACGCGAACCGGCGACCTTCTAGCTGCGAGGCAACGGTGCTAACCACCGAGCCACCTTCCTAGATAGGAGGCAGGTATGGAAGCAAATTAAAAATGTGAACAGCAACATATCTGTAGTATGTAGTCTTTTTTTTTTCTCTTTTTTTTTTTGTAAATATTGGAAACAGCCACGGATATATGTTGTCCATGTTGAGTCCTTTTTTCTTGTTTTATAATTTATGATACTGCACAGAAGACTTTTCTGAGCTCTCCTCACTTCCAGCAGTGTTGTGCTGTTTTGTATAAAGGTGCAGAACTTTATATTGAAGTGCAAAAGAAGCCCACAAGAGAGGGAAAAAAAACATCACCCAAAAACTGCTTGGAGTTCAGAAGTGTATGAACTGCACTTTTTTTTTTTTAGGTAAAATTAAGTACATTTTTTATAACTTTCCTGTTTCCATCCAATCCGTTCCAATACAATATTTAGACATACGAACAAACTACATGATGGAAACACGACTACAGCGATAACCCCACAGATAAAAACGTTCCCACTAGATCAGTAATACCTTGTCAATAATAAATTCCTTCGTAACGGAATTCGTCACAACGGTATCATCAGCTGTCCACGCGTAGGTGACTGGCTCTGTGCCGTGTCCATCACAGCTCAAAGTGCATCTGATCTTGCCCTCTTCGCAGGATAGTGAGACAGTGGGCACGGGCACGGCAGCTGTTAGCGCAGAAATAAATTAGCAAAATGCACGACAACCTTCTCTTACATGTCGTATTTTCTTTTTTTTTTCTTGCTCTCAAAGTCTCAACAACTGTGTTAATTCATCCACTTACACATGACGACGAGTCGAACCGTCGAGCCCTCGACGTTGTTGATCTCCGGTGTGTACACTCCACTGTCATTTAGAAGCAGTCCTGTGATTGTCATCACTCCGGTTGAGGTGTTCAGGTGGCCCCGCTCTTTAAACAGACGCAGATTGTGTCAGCTCATCAGCAAAAGTCACAAACGATTCAAAATGCGACACGTTTACAAAGCAATCGTCAAACTCTGGACACGGTCTACCTTTAAACTGACGGTAGCTGTCCACTTCAGCTCCATACCACTCGATGGCCATGTCAGAACCAGATTTCCAAAGCACGCTTTTGATGGTCCCAGAACCGGCGTTTGGTCTGAGCTCAACTTCACCGCCCAGCTTACCGTAGACTGTGGTCTCTGCAAGGACAAGAAGAGGCACAATGTGGTATCCATTACATCCAAACATTCTTTAAACAGGCCGTTTGTTGACTGGACTCTGGTCAGATTTTAGATACCAGAGGTTAATCTGTGCAACAACAAGTGGGTTGTTCTTTAGCGTAACGGATGCACAGGTCTACCATTGTCAATCATTTAAGAAAATGGAAAACAAACTGGTGTTTTCCACACCCGCAGATGACATCCGTTAGTGCCTTGATTTGCCCACAACCCGAAGTGAAAAGAGGAAGGAGACCAGATTTTTTCCTCTTAAAAATGTACTTAAAGCAATCAATTGGTTTTGACACTAGTTGGAGATTGATCCCAGTTGTGTTCCTTCCTTTTATATTCTTCTATTTTCTGCTGTGCTGTTACTTTCCTACTCTTCACCTTTGACCCAGCTATAATACTTCCTCTTTTACTCTATTTTAGTCTACGCTGTTCTAATATGAAATACTTGCACACTGTAACACTAATGTAATATGTAGTGCAGTTTCACTTTAATGGCAAATGATTTAATGTTGCACCACCACTAAGTTTTAAGTCGTCAGTGAAGTATTTCATCTTAGAACCATTAAAAAAAGAATACTGCAATAAAAATACAGGCCCCAAAGTAGAAACTCAATGCAACAACAGTGAATACACCTGATTACTGACACAAAACTGAGTACACTTGTTATTCCCAGTCAGCCTTGACAGCGAAGCACGGAGGTGGCACTATGATGAATACGGGGTGTCGGGCAGATGGCATTTATAGACGGCGCCATGAATGTGTGTTTATACTAAAATACACCACGTTCCAAACTGTATGTGTCATAAATATTTTTTTTTTGTTTTTCAATTAAACCCATGGATGGTATTGTGTCTCCGGCCTCTTTGGATGACTGACATCAATCTGCCAGGTGAGCCCAATTAAAGGAAAAACGACTAAAGAAGGACGTTCCACATTATTATGGAGTCCCACGAACATCAAGGTGTGGGTTCCTCCAGAGGGGTGCAGTTATGCATCCAATGCTCACAAACAGAAACGGCTGCAGTGGGCCCAGAAATACATGGAGATGAGTTTTCACACAGTCTTGTTCACTGATGACCACCACGTCCCATCAGGGCTTCGACGTCAGCAGGGAGGTGGTGGAGTCATGTTTTGGACTGGAATTGTGGGGAAGGTGTGAAAACGACCTCTGAAAAGTATGTGGAGTTTCTGACTGTCCACTTTCTTCTATGGTCCAAAAAGAAGAACCGTGCTTTGCGTTACAAAAAGCTGCATCACTGGCTGCTATGGGCATCAAAGGAGACAAACTCCTGGTGTGGCCTCCATCCTCCCCAGACCTCAACCCTACTGAGAACCTTTGGAGCGTCCTCTCCATCTATGAGGAGGCAGCAGCTCTGGGAGGTTATTCTGACATCCTGCAAAGAAATTCAAGCAGAAACTCTCCAGAAACTCACAAGTTCAGTGGATGCAAGAATTGTGGAGCTGCTATCAAACAAGGGCTCCTCTGTTAAAATGTAACTCGACCTGTTTAGATGTTTTTGATTGAAATAGCTTTTGTTGTCAGTAAATATGACCTCTGAATGCTGCAGTTCTTTTCAACCTATAAAATGTTTTGGATCTCTGCTGTGTGTAATAATTTGGAACAGTTTGATGACTTGAAAATGCTGCTGACTGTCATTTGTATCGACTATAATAAAAAAAAAATCATTTGCATAATAATTTGGGCGACGGTCATCGACTTCCGGAAGAGGAGCACAGCGACACGGCTGCTGCACATCGCCCTGGTGGAGGAGTACAAGTACCTGGGTGTGTCTGCCTCGACAGCAGACTGAGCTGGAGGACCAATGCTGACTCTGTGTACAAGACAGGGATGAGCCGCCTCTATTTTCAGAGGAAGCTGAGAACGCATGCAGCAGGATGTTGGAGGTCTATTACCAGTCTGCTTCGGCCCTGTACTTTGTGGGAGCAGCAGCAGAGCCACTAATAAGAACAGACTGAAAGCCGGCTCTGTGATTGGCTGCAAACTGTTTTGAAGCTGTGGTGGGAAGGAGGACTTTCAATAAGCTGTTGGATAACCCTGACCACCAGCTCTACCCCCTGCCGGACAGGCAGCGAAGCAGCTTCGCCAACCGGCTGGTCCAGCTCTGCTGCCACCAGGACAGATGCAGGAAGTATTTCCTGCTCCAAGCACTAACTCTGTTCAACACATCAGACCTGACTGGCAGAGAGCTCTCAGCCCTCTCTGCCTTGTAGCATCTGGTTTCGACACGCACACTTTTGTTGTACTCTTGTTTTGTAGCACATTATTGGCACTACACTTCAAGACATATTACACTTATTGTACATTTTGCATGTATTTTTTTGCTTACTTTGTGTATTTATGGTGGTGGTGACTTTACTCCCTGTGCTGCAACAACCAAATGTCCCCTTGAGGACTAATACAGTATTTCTATTCTATTTGAATTAGCTGACAAGATGACTCAGAGGCAGAAATGTGGTGTCTCCCAAACAGTATGAGCATAGACATCTGAGTTCACACGATGAGGCCTGTAGTTTTGTAATAAATCTAAGCTGGTAGTTGGTAAGTTTACATACTGTTAAACTAAATACTGCAAGCTGCTACGGTTTGGCATCATTTGACATTTACAGTCGTCCTCAAATGTATTCATACCCTCAAAAAAAAATCACTGAAATGAGTTGAAATTGACAAAAGTAATAATAAATAAAAATTTAATAAAAATCATGACATTGCTTTTGAATTGTGGTTTAACAGAAATATATATATTTTTTAAAAAAACAAGCATGATGAAACCCATAAACTAACTCCCAATCAGACTTATACACCTGTTGACAGGTAATTTGAAGTGCTCTAATTTGAACGTTTTGTTTTTTTTAAATTATTTTTTTCAACCAAAATTCCAAAGCAATGCCTTATTTCACTAAATTATAATTTTGCAAATTTTTATTTATTATCACTTTTTTCAGTTTCTTGTTACTTGAGCCACTATTGTGAGTTTTGCCTCTTCTTTAATGGGAGGGTGCGGATACATTTGTATGTGTTATTGAACAGAGGTGTGCTCACTTCCGGGTGTTTATTCATAACCGCTCGCGCACGTAGTTTTCCACTCGTGCGGTTCGCCCTACTGTAAATCTACTGTAAACTGCAAAGCACGCTGGTTTTGCACTGGGTGTGGCCGTTAACATGGGGGGAAAAAACACACACAGTTTACCCACACACACGTCTTCACAATCCACATAAAAAAACACACATTTTCCCCGCGTGTGGAAGCAACAAACTCACCGGAGGCTGCGGCCAAAGCGGCCGCAAAAAGGCACAGGCAGCCGGGCCACGACGTGGAAGTCAGGGGCGGCCACATCTCCGTCCGTCCGTCGAGCTACACGGCCGCAAAACGAGGCGCTGTTTCCGCTGCGAAGTCACACAAACATACCGGGATCCAGCGCAGTCGGGACGGACTTAAAGCTCAGCTATCGGCGGTGGAAAGAAGCTGAAAGTGAAAGTTGACAACCTCCAGCGACTCCCGAGTCTCCACCTCCGACCTCACATCTGCGCATTCACACGCGCATGTTTATATTTTTATACCCAGCAACAAGGCTTTAGCATTAATTCAACTCATGCAATCAAAAAAAAGCTTAAATTTGCTGTTTAAAAAATAAAAATTAAATCAGAATTGTTCCCTTTTCGGCACTTTTCCGCCCTCTGGTGGCCACATGCTGCTACTGCGCTTTGCCGACACGAGAAAATAAATCTATTTTTATCATATGAGTGGCAAATAAATAAATGTGTGCCAGCTGATTAACAAAAAGAGCAATAAATAATTCACTCTTGTTCTTGGAGATTAAAGCACAGACGTGACACTTTGGCCCCAACCTGAGGCGACGCCGTTAATTCAGGTGCTAATGAGTTAATACTGTTAGTTAATCAGGTTAATCAGTTTTTTCTTTACCTACACCTGGCTCGGAGCATGTGTTTTAATGTCTTTGGTTGTGTGCATGAGACCGAGGAGAGTCGTTCTTTAGGATTTATTTAAAATGGCACAAAAAGTGAACATTTATTTTTATTTTTTCATGTTACCTCATGTTGACGGTTTTACATTGATGTTAATAATGAGAAAGGAGGCAAACAAAGTACAACATGCTGCTGCAAACACTCACGGCAGCTACGCTGATAATCAATGAATAAAAAAAATGTTTTATTTTTTTTAAGAAAAAAGTCAAAATTCATAGTTTTTTTTTTTGCTCCTCTGTGATAGTAAATTGAATATCTGAATTGAATATTGTGGGAAACACAAAAGCAAACCACACCTTCTACACAGGTGACAACCAGCCAGCAGGTGAATTAACGGCTGATAAATGCAGCGTTCAAATGCACTACAGTATTCCAGTTAGCTATTATTTGCACAGAAGTGCTTAAAAAAACAAAGCAAGAATTAAAAGTTTCTCTCAAATAGCTTGCAAACGTTATGCACAGGCTGCAAAATATAACTGAACGACTTCCATAATTGTGCCCATATAGTCAACAACAGCTTCAGTAAAGAACAAATGCAGAAAAAAACTCAAGACAATTAGCAGCAACAACAGCTGCAGAAAGAAGTGAAATAAACACAACCAGCCAGCAAGTGAAAACCAGAAATAATAGGGTTTGTTTGACTCACGGCTCTAAAGAAGAGCCGGCTCTTTCAACTCCCAAAGAGGGAGCCGTGCCACAAGAACCGACTCTTTGAAAAGAGCCGAGCTTCCCATCACGAGCTGCTTGGCAGAGGTCTGCGCTCTCCGAGGTCATTGGATGTATTCAGTAATTACATGCATTCAGTTCAATTAAGGTCTTTCTCTATTTTATTTTCTGAACTTCAATTTATTTATTTTTTTTATTCTTTTTTTCCCCTTCAGCAATTAAATGCATTCAGTTCAGTTGAAGTTTTTCTCTTTTTTATTTGGTTTAAAAACTTTTTTTTTTTTTTTTTTAATTCTTTTTTTACATCAGCCACTTGCATGCTCTCAATACATTGAATAAATTGAGAGACTGAAAAAAAGACAAAAAAACAAATTAAAGGCTGATTTTTGAAAGTGCTGATGCCAGTGCACTCACTGGATCGGGGACTTTCTTAAAGGCTGGACCATTTTGGTCGGCCAGTGTCCTCTCTTGGAGTCATTGATGGAGCCACTTTGGTTTGCTCTCTGGGGCAAATATCCACTTGAACCGTAACCGTTCAGGGGGCGTCTCTGGTGGTGGTGGGTTTTGCCCCTGTGGTCCCACTGTGGCCTCGACCTTTCCCACCGGTTGGAGTTGGCCCTGTTGCTCTGGCAGTTGCAGTAGCAGCAGAAGTCACCTCTCTTGGTCCTTGGAGCAACCCCGGCACAAAGAGTGCTGCTTTGTCCCGTTGCATTTGAGGGTCTGCTGTACTGAACAACTCGGGACACTTGTCTGTTGTCCCGAGTGGGCCTTGCATTGCCGTGTCTTTGGCTCTGAGTAAAATGTCTCTTTCCTTGAGGGCCGGTGTTCCATCGTCTGCGGGCACCCATGTTGTGGCTCCTCTGGCTTTCTTGTCTTTTTTTGTTTCCTGCCATTCCAGTAAGTCCTTGAGACCAAACTCCTCCAGTGTGCCAGGCCTGTTGTGGTCTGCACATTGAAGCCATCGTTCTCTGATACTGGGCACGATGTCTGTGGTGTGCCCTCGTATCAGAGAAATTATTGAGCACTGACGCAGAGTTTCTGGCCAACTTGCTGGTCTTTGGCAGAAATGAGGAGCAACTGACCTGTTTTTTGACTCTGACCCTGTCACCATGGTGATAGACTGTAAACATTCGACTGTCAGAATGCTTTGGAGGCAGCACTCTGCAATGGCAGGAGTCATTCATTCATTTATCATTCATTTCTTCATTTGTCACAATATTTGAACAACAAAACTTTGGAGATTTGCCAACTTTTAGACCCAGAGATTTGGGTTTGACCTTTTTACAAACCCATTTGCTATTGATGTGGTCGGTGCTGCAGAGCATTCACAGTTTGAACTGACAGAATTACAGCAAATGATTTGCTTATGGCCGAGTTTAACTCCACTGGGACGGGCGAGTTTGTGCCCTTTATTCCAAACACGATGCCACAGCTCCAGCACAACAAACGGTGTGGTGACTAAAAACAGTTTTTTGCATTTAAAGACCATAAAGACGGAGAGAGACTTTTAATCCTGAGCATATACACTTCTGAAGTCATTTTTTTCTTATCATTGAATGCATATGTTTGTGTTCTTAGTTATATTAGAAGCCAGTAACCACTGCAGATTTGCGATTCCATTAGCCGAGACATCTGGGATTTATTACACATATCTATGACTACTGCTATTACTTAAAGAAGAAGAAAAGCACTGGGAGAGCGCAGACCTCCTCCAAGCAGCTCATTTTCACCATATTGTGTTTTCCAGCCAATGCTAAAGTCCTGCATTCATTTTATCGACACTATTAGATTCATAGATAATCAAAACACACCTCCAGCATTTGAATTAACATTGACATCATTTATAACAAGCTGTGACTAACGGTCGTTCTGCACTCTCAAATATTTTGTACACTTATAATCCACACATTAATTGACAATGAGAACAATCCCTCTGTGTTTTATGTGTTGTATCATAAATCAGGTGACATCTTGATGGATCATTCGCCCAATGGTTCCGTGGTATCGGCCGGGTTCAGAGGCTCCAGCTGCAGCCACAGGCCTCCCTCTGCACGCAGGACGAGCTGGGGCAGACGGCGAACTCCCCCGGAGCTGCCGCCGAGCTCGGGGTTCGCCGCCGGGGTCAGACGGAACCTGAGGAGGGTCAACGCCACGACAACCCGCAGCTCGGCCAGGGCAAACTTCTGGCCGATGCAGTTCCTGCGAACAGACGCGGGTTAGTTTCTCTACGTTCCCAGTTGTGTCTGATCTTATTTGGCTTAACGCTACGTGACAGAACTGAACCTGGGGCCTGAGGAGAAGGGGATGAAGGCGTGAGAGGCACGGCTCCGTGTGCTGGTCGGGTCAAAACGCAGAGGATTAAACTCCTGGTGAGGGAGTAAATCACACAGGTTAGACATGGCAGACTTGCACCAAAGTGAAATTAAAAGTAGACTGAGCAAAAGAATAAACATTTTGAAACTAATTTCTACTGCTGCCATTTTAAAAAAAGGGTAAATTTAGCAACGTTTTGAGCTGTTTAACCAGTGACATGCAGTGAATCCACACCCTCATCAAGTGTTTGGTTGCTGCATGTTACTCCAGTGTGTTCAAAAGAATCAGATGTAATCTTTTATTTTGTTAAGATCATTTTATAAAGTGCTTACGTGTGGGTTTGTCCAGGCGGCAGGGTTGTGGTGTGTCCCATAAATGCTGACCAGACAGATTGCACCTGACGAGGGTTTACAGGGAAAAAAGAAGTATTTGGAGTCAAGACAAGGTTACGATAATACACTGGTTTCACTTCCTCAATTCATTCAGCGTTCATTCAGTTCATTCCTGCTGCTTTAAAAATGTGAATTAACGGCACTTCAGATGATTAATTACTTCAAATTCATCACTTGAGTTGTGAAAGTTTAAAACTAAAACAACTGAACTGAACCAAATTAAATTAACTGGAGAAAACAAGTTTAATAAACTCAAGATATTGAATTAAATCAGGTAGTTACAGAGACACGGACAGTTTGTAAGAAAGTTTTTTCTCCGTTTCTTTAACTTTGAGAGCTTACAGCCTGAAAAATAGATTCAGTCGGTACAAAGACAATCTGTCAAGTCTGCTTAGAGGCGACTTTTATTACTTTAACCTCTTTAAGACCTGGTACACATACATGGACATCACATTTTGGGTGATATTACCACAGTAGTGTTTTTAAAATTGTTTTTTTAAATTGTTTTTATTTTGTTATTATTATTTTATTATTGTTGCTTGAAAAAAAATATTTTAAAAATCTTTATATATATATTCTTTCTATTTATTATTTTTATGTTTTATTATTATTTAATATTATTAAATTATTATTGTTACCTTAAAATATATATTTATTTTTAAATACATATTATTTTATTTTATTTATATTTTTGTTTTTATTTGCATTTTTTATTTTGATTTTATTCTAATAAAAAATGCATATCAAACAAGAAGTCAGGTCTTAAGAGGTTAAACTTATTTTAATCAGCAGAGTGAACTCTCAGCTCTTGATGTCGTGTCTGTCAAATTTCTGTTTTGTGTGCACGTTTTATGTCTTTCCTGTTTTATTTTGAAGTCACTTCACTAGTTGTTTCTGTCTCAGCTTTACTTCCTGCACCTGTCTCGTCTCACCTGTTCCCTGATTACCTCCCCGCACCTGTGTCCCGTCTCCCCTCATTACCTCGTGTATATCACCCTGTGTGTCTCACTGTCTCGTTGCCAGTTCGTCGCACTTTCTCAGTCTTCATACCGGCGTTCTTCCAAGTCGTAGTCACAGTCTGTTTGTCACGACCTTGCCTCTGTTTTTGGACCTTGCCTTTTGCCTCTTGATTTTTGGATACCTCTGCCTGATTTGACTGACCTTCTGCGTACGGTAATAAACCTTCCTTTTTGCCTGAACCTCTTCTGTGTCGAGCATTTGTGTCCAGTCACTCTGTTCTGTGTGAGTTCATGACGCTTGAATCATTCAACTAAACATTTTTAGGTCAAAATACCTCAAGATATAAAAACTTATGTTTGATTTTTTTGCTAAAATGTAGACATTTTAGGTCCAGTTAAGTAAAAATGAGCAAAAGCCATATATTTACATTGACTAAACTGGAACAGATGAGTTAACTTGACGAGAACCTGTTCTATGTTTTCTGCCGGCACACTGGAACCATCTTCACTACTGTTTCACAAAGGGAGCACTGTGTGTGATTTGCTGCAATGCCAAGACACAGCATTTAAAGCCTTCAGCTCACCCTGTGGGACTGTGCGACCCCCTGGCAGCGCCATGTCCTGGGTGTACCTCCTGGTGACGGCCTGCACAGGAGAGTGGAGTCTCAGGCTCTCCCGGATGCACATGGTGGTGAAGGGAAGGTTGGACAAATCCTCCCTTTGGATTCAGAGATGTACATGTAAATGCTTCTGATGTAATCACAGTCACATGACCATTGGCTGATTCGGTGTGTGTTTTCTGACCACTCTATTGCGTCTCTGTCCCGTCCCTGCATCAGGTCCATCACTTCCTGCCTGCATTGTTCCTGGTAGTGTGCGTGTCGGGCTAAATTGTAGAGCGTCCAGCAGATCGCACTGGCTGTCGTGTCATGACCTGCAGGGAGTAAAGGGATGGTTTGATTTTAAAGTGTCAAAGCAACAGTGCACCTACAGACATGGAAGAACAATGAAGTACTTTGAACAAAATATGGATCAATCTGGATGAGCAGAAGTGAGTTTTATGTCACTTATATGGCAAAAATATTCAGAATTATATCCCCTCTCAGTAACTGCAGTGTTTTTAAGTTGACAAATAGGGAGTTTCCTCGTATGAACAATTAAAAAAAACCCCACAATTTTAGAAAGATTAGATTTAAAATACTGGCCCCAAAGTAGAAACTTAATGCAACAAAGGTAAATAAACTTGTGGTCACTGACACACACACACGTTAGAAAACCTGTGATTTCTGAACGAGCTGTGAAAAGCAGAACCTTCTCAGTTTTTGAACTATCTGCATGTCTGTGTCACGGCTCCACATAGAATAAATATGAACAGAGGAACTGAAAAATCTAACGGCGAAGCATCACAAAGATGGAAAAGATTGCTGACCAACCATTTGAAGTAATCAGGAAGTCCAGAATGAGTCACAGTGCTGCTAATCAGAGCTGCAGTGGCCAAAAATAACACCACAGACTGACTGACTGCACTACTTTTACAAAAAAAAACAGAAGGGCAAGTGGGTCAGACTTGGCACAGGGTTTGTTGGTGGAAATCAGAGTTTCTGTGTCAGCTCAGACAATGTGAAGGACGGTTCATAACATCTACCGCGATAGACAGTGTGTGAGGAAAAAAATTTGGAGGAATAAGAGGTCAGCTTTAATGGAGGTGGCTCAGGGTAGCAGGAGTTAGCAGGCCCTCCCATGAGTTACATCTAGAGCAGTCCAGAGTACAGGCACAGTCTGCTTAATACCAAACATCTTTCTACAGGGGTTATACTGGTTGGCCCAGTCAGGACAGAGTCATGGTTGCTAAAAAAATTACCAGACTTTAGTGACGCAGTAGGTGTAAAATATGAAATAAAATGTTGTCCTGCATGAATTGCTTTATTTTAGCTCACATTAAACTTCATGATGCGCAAATTTATAAGTTGATATTGTCTCCAAGTGTATTCTGGGTAAAACTCGTCACCAACCGTCCACCAACTTCTTCATCAGTCGCTTGTCAACAGGTTGTGAACTCGGTCGAGCATTTTTACGTTAAGTTAACATGAGTGGAGCTTCATATCAAAGCGAAAAGAAAGGGAACAGAGAGAGCAGGAAAAGCCAGATTACAGAAACTGGACACATGTTTTGTTCATCGTCCTGGACATGAACTGGACTTTTTTTGTTGGCAGCGATTCAGGCCCACCAGAACTGCCAGCACAGCGAGGGAGCCAGGTTAAGTCCAGGTAGCAGTTCTAACAATGACTACACACAATGTGTGAGTTAGTTGTAAACTGTTGGTGGTTGTAAATTGTAGCAGCCCAGCCGCTTAGCTTCTAGAATAACCGCTATCCGTGGTGCTGAACTGCTCTGAGTTTGTGTTGTTTTATCATCAGTGACCATGTAGCCTCATGTTGTTGTTGTTCTCTTGGTTCTACTTCATGTCCGTCTGATGGACTTCAGAATGACATGGCCGCTCTCCGTGGTGCTGAAGCTTGTGTATGTTGTAAAATGATGTCATCATGAGCTTTATTATTTGGGTTTAAAGGGCCTGGTCTTTTGCCCCGCCCCCGGCCCGGCTCTGATTTGTTCTGCTTGTGCAACCAAGCACACTCCTACATTCACAACTACGGACAATTTAGAATCACCAATTAACCTCAACATGTTTCTGGACCTTGTGGGATGAAGAACCCGGAGAGAACCCACACTGCATGAGGAGAACATGGAGACTCCACGCAGAAAGATCCTCACCGGGATGCGAACCAGCGACCTTCTTTTATGGACCCTACTTTTATAGATAGCACCATGAGAATACTGGCTTGGCAGAAGAACATTCCTGCATGTTAACTATCCAAAGCTCGCTGTCAGAATTACACAAGACTTTCTAAAGAAGAGCATGACCTGGTGTCGCCTGACTAGAATCCAGTAGAACACCTTTTGAGGAGAGACCGTTATCCTGTACTTAAAAACAGAGGCTGCTGTTTATTAACAGCCACATCTCACCTGCGAACATGAAGGTGTTGGCCTCAGCCTGTATCTCCTCGTCTGACAGGCCTCGTCCATCTTCATCCTGCATAAAGCACACAAGAATGTTTCAGAGTAATGCAGGATTACGTTACGGTACTTTTAAAGCAATGCAAACTGTTCCTCCATAGCTGTCTTTAATTCTCACCCGTTAAGCAGCTTTTATTACAGTTTAATTACATTCCTTCGTCTGTTCTACCTCTGACAGCAGAATGATGTCCACAAAATCTTTCTTCCTCTGTGGTGCTGTGGTGCGGTCAGGTTGCGTTTCTGTCTGGTCGATGAGGGCTCGGCGCTTCTGAACCACCTCCCTGGTGAATCTGCAAACCACACAGGGAATAGATTTACCATACGTCACATCTAAACATTAAATTTTACTATGTGCTACTCTGTAGGATATCCACATAGGTAACCAAACACTACCTGTGCACAATGCTCAGTGCTTGTTTGAACTGTTTCCCCTGCTGTGTTCTCCAGTAAATCCAGTCCCAGTGGTGTAAAATGTTCTGCCGCCGATCTATTATCAGGTCACTGAGCTGCACGATGGCCGACACGTACTCACTGGTCGACCTGGAGGGAGAGCTTTCATGAAAACATACGTAGATTTACAGCAGAGATGGAGACACGTCAGCTAAAAGTGGGCGTCCTCACTCCTGACAGTTGCTGTTGTGGCTGAAGGCGCATTTCAACAAACTGTCCAACGTCATCAGGGTGATGTGGTCAAACATCTCGAGAGTCGTCCGGCCTTCTGCCACCAGGCGGCGCCACTTATCCTGAAAAACAGATGGCAAATGGAGACGATATGCAGTCGTCCTCAAATGTATTCATACCCTCCCATTAAAGAAGGAAAAAAATGACTGGAATAAGTTGAAATTGACAAAACTTGTAAATAAAAATTTAATGAAAATCATGACGTTGCTTTTGAATTGTGGTTCAACAGAAATATTTTTAAACAAAACAAGCAAACAAGCCTGATGGGACCCGTAAACTAATATTTTGTTGAACAACCCTTTGAGTCAATCACTGCCATCAGGTGTTTTCTGTAACTCTCAGTCGGACTTCTGCACCTGTTGACAGGTATTTTGATTTCACTGCTCGTCAGCAAAGTGCTCTGATTTAACAGATTTTTTTTTTAAATTATTCTTTTCAACCACAATTCAAAAGCAATGTCATATTTCACTAAATTATAATTTTGCAAATTTTTATTTATTATTTCTTTTTTCAGTTTCTAGTTATTTGATTGTGAATTTAGTCTTTTCTTTAATGGAAGGAGATGAATATATTGGAGGATGACTGTACATGTAAGGTCTTTTCCATACAATACACCTCTTGGATTAAAACTGTGTGTGATAAATCATGCTACACATTTGAGCATTTAATTAGTTATAGATCCTCACAGTAGGTTGTAGTTTGGCAGCCAGTGTTTGTTGCTGCAGACACTGAAGGTCAGACTGAGGTGTTTGTATGTTTCTGTCTTACGTGCATGGTGTTGGTTGAGGAGTTAAACTTGGCGACATAGTTCTTCAGAATATCAAAATGAAAAGCAGGAGTCAGCAGTCGCCTCTTGCGAGACCACTCCTCTCCGTTGCTTATCAACAGACTTTGTCCTGGAACAGAAACAAAAGTGAAGTTGTAATCGCTGTCACTTCATAGAAAACATCACTTTGATTCATTTTGACTCACCCAGCCACGGACGCAGGTGGTCGTAGATGAGCTCGTCTTTCACTGTGATGCTGGCTTGAAGTCATAAAGGATGTAATGGAGGAGAAAAGAACATTAAGACGTAGCTTTTATAGCGAGGTTGCCTCACTGTGTGATTTTGCCCTACCGGGTGCCATGAGCAGCGGTTTGACGTAGTCGGGGTGGAAGAGTCTGACCAGGTGGTAGAAAGGACCGATGAACCAGCAGCAGGAGTGTTTGTACCGCCGCACCAAGTCGTCCACCTGCAGGAGGCCTTCTTCGGTGCTCTGCATCTAAGGCACAAATAACTGTGAGTTTGTTTTAACCCAAAACAAAACTTGGTCATTATGCATTCCTTGCAAAGAGCCGCTGAATTCCCCTGCAGCCCTTTGAGCCAAAGAGGAAATTTAATAAGAATGTTTTGCAACAGAGTGCACATCCTGTATGACTGAGAAATTCACTGGTAAAATTTTCTGGCATGTTACTGGACACAACAGAAAAGGGTTGTGCAATATTATTTCAATGCCAAATGACTCGTATATCTCCCAGTAATTGCAGTACATCTAAGTAGACAAGTAGAGCACTTCATCATAGGTCAGAACATAAACAGCACGAACACAGCTGTAAAATGAGCACCAGGACTTTGTGTTTTAGGGTCTGTACCAGGGCTGGAAAATAGAAAATCTAGTCTGGGAAGTGTTTAGATCTTATTTAAGGAGTTAGACATATTGTGTTATATTTCGGTTTTAAATTTGTACATTGTACACCTGGATTTGGTTTCAATTTATATTTGTGGTAGTTTTGCTGTCATGTTTAGTCTGTGTTGTTCTGTTTGTTTTTTATTATTATTATGACAAAAATTCAATAAAAACTTTAATAACAAAAAGAAAATGGTAAATCTAATTGTGAGGCAAACAATGATGCAGGAAGATCTGTGAACCCTAAATATCAGTCAAAAGTAGGTGCAGCAGTGATCAGGAGGAAGAGCCATAGTGCCGCTAATCAACGCTGTGAAGGTCGTTTGTTACTGTGATATGTTCCTATTAAGTATGTAAATGATGCTGCGCCGTAGCGACGACCTGATTGGCTGATTAACGGAAGTTCCGGTATTAAACACGGAAGTAGGACTTCGCCGGTGTGCAGAGAGCGTCAGATGGGCGGGGCCATCCTTCACCGGCGCACAGATTCAGCGTTCTTATAGAAAATAGTTTTGTATGGATAGAGCGAGCTGCTACCTTTTTATTTAAACTCTTTTTCTCCTGTTTAAATTAAACAGGGAGGCCAGACTTTATGTTTACTTTAGATACTTTTAGTTTGATGGGTAAGTCCCGTAGTTTAGTGTCGTTGTGGTTGTTGTTTTCGGTGGAGCTCACTCTTTATTTTAAGTCAATCATCACCTTTGTTTCAGCATCACATTTTTATTCTGAATAAAAAAATAATTTTCTCTGTGAAACTGTTGTGGTGTGGCTGCTTGGGACCGTTGCGTTCAGGAACCCTTAGGCTGGGCGTAACAGTTGTTCTTCTAAAATTACATACAGACGGTGCAATATTAGAACAACTTGCCACAAAGGTTCTGAATAGAAATCAGAGTTTCTGTGACCTCTGTGGACGAGGTTCAAGACAAAGCCCTTGGTTGCTCTGTGGGACAAAACAACAAGATTAAACTTTGCTGAAGTACATGAAGAGAAGCCTGATGAATACTGGGAGCACGTTCTTTGATTAGATGAAACTATTAGTGAGGCACGACGTTAACATTTCTGGCCAATATCGACATTAAGATTTCTGATATATTACCGATGTCGATATTTAGTTTTTGTTCACACCCTAAGCACTGTGAGAATGTAAAGACTATTCAAAAGAAGCCCACATTAGACCACATAGTCTTCCTTATTATGTAATAAACATATTTTAACATATTTAAGTCCAGGACCATTTAAGTAAAAACATCTGTGAAACAGCAGCAACATCAAACGTAGAGACGAAGGCGCTAACGTTAGACAATCATCGGCTAAATTTGTTCATCGGACCGATACCGATGTGGTTGCCGATATATAGTGCATCCCTACAAACTATGAAACATTTGTTCAAGCATTTTCGATGTGAACCTGTTCAGGACTCCCACAGTGAAGCACAGAGGTGGGAGTGTGATGATTTAGGGTTGCATGAGTGAAAAAGGTGTCAGGAAGATGACATTTATAGACGGTGGATAAACCAAAATCCTGGCTGACTCCCAGCCTGCAGATGTTTGGCACAAGAGAAATATTCCAGCATGGAACAATGACTCGACCCGAACATCGTTGTGCTATTTTAAAGGTAGAACAACAGAAGCTTTCTCTGGAGAACGGCTGTCGTTAACTTGCCCTACCTGACCCAGGTGTCCGACCAGCCACGAGTGTGTCTGTGGCTTTTTGAAGCAGGACAGCCGGCGAGTGAACCAGGCGTGACGAACCAGCAGCTTTAAAGTCCAAACCGCAGCCACGGCAACCAGCCCTGCACCAACCACATTCAGGACCAGACAGACGGCCTTCCAGCTGAGGACCTGAGAGAGGACACCCTGGAGGAGAGCCATCCTGGCACAGAAAGAAGCAGATTGAAACTGGTCCTGCTCTGACAGCAGCTGTGCTCACACTGTGACGCTTTTGATGTTGAAACATGCAGAAATCGAACTGCAATCATTTCAAAAGGGGCAACCGTTATGTTATGTGAGACACAACTTCCTTTGTCTGTTGCAGTAATTTCCCACCATCAGCTGACGTGCTGTTTCGTTGATGGGTGGCAGCGACGAGACAAAGACCGAATGATCTTTTAAATGCACTGCTTTTAATGTTTAAGCCTCAAATGAACAACAAAGTGAGGTTTTTACATTGTCTTCTGCAAGAACATGTCTTGTAAGAGCAGATAAAGTTGTCCAAGAAAAAAATAATAGTTTGAAAGTTTTCCTACATTTATTGTGTAATGTGTTACAATTGTTATGTCAAGCCCTCATCACAGCCACACCTCTGTGCTCAGGTTTATGACAAACATACTGGATCAAATCTAAGCCTAATTAATTTATCTTGCCAAAAAAAAAAAAAGTATTCCCAACAATCATCAGGCTTAGTACTTCGGTTTCTTCTTTTCAGACAATAGAAATTTTAGGAGATGCTTCTTTACCTGACATGTTTCGACTGGAACTTCAGTCTTCCTCAGAGGCCTCAGCTGAAATAAATAAATACATAAACAAATAAATAAATAAATGACAGGTCACGGTGATCAGCTGACGCCTCTGAGGAAGACTGAAGTTCCAGTCGAAACATGTCAGGTAAAGAACCATCTCCTAAAATTTCTGTTGTCTGAAAAGAAGAAACCTAAGTACTAATTCAAGAGCAGACAAAATTAACTTGCTAGATGACTCATCGGGCTTCTTCAAATATTCAAAGTTTCATCTTGCAGCATATTTGTGTTAAAGAGCAAACAAGGTCGTTTTTTTCTTGGACACGTTCCACTTTTTTCCACATTATGAGCTATCATCCTGTCTTAACAGTCTAAAAAGAATTAATTGTGCCAAGTTTAAAGCACTTGTTCATCTGTTTTTCAGAGCTATATGTGCAAACTTTTAATTGATCTTCATGGATCTTCACCTCTTTGAAGTCTCACAATCAGATTTTTTAAAGTTCCTGTGACATTTTTTTTCTCCATATGAAGACATGAAGCAGGCAGGCAGGTAGACATAACATACAAGTCAAGATGGTGTGTTCACAGGTCAACATACTACCATGTTTAATTGTATTCACTGAGTTTGGAGCCTGTATTTTTTGTTAATCTTCATATTAATATTGCATATCCTGCCAAATACTCTACACTGAGACTCCAGATATTTTTTGATCCTCTGCCAGTCAGATTATACATATTGGTAAATACAATTTTGATCCTACGAACTTGAATAAACGACCTTTTCAGCTTTTCTTCAACCGAGTGTTTGTATTTCCGAGCAGCTCCTGAAGGCCACACTAATTAACTCCCGGTGCACCTGCGAGAAGAACCGACGGACGCCGGAGATGAACAGAAAATGAGTTCAGAAACCTGAGCTTGACTTTTACCGACAGCCTGCATTTGAAAAGCCTGGAGCAGAAGAGGCTGTGGACGTTTTCAGGTGTAATGTTTGTACCTGTCAGTTTCAGGTAAGTTTTTAATTTAGCACATTTGTCCGCCGAAGCGAAGCAGCTGAACCGTGAACTGCTGTGGAGAAGGTTTCAGCACACCTGGAAACACTCTGGTTTTATTCAGTTTACACTTCTTTTTTTTTGTCTCTGTAAAATGAAAAGCTGCAACATGTCACATTTACTGCCCTGTGAAAGTTTTATATTTTTTCTTGACACAATAGAAATCAGAATTGTTGTATTTATCTGCTCAGGTTTTAAATCTTATGAGTTTATTAATATGCTTGTGGGTATTTCTGGTTATTTCTGTTTTTAAAAACTGCTTGAACATTGCCATACTTGTTCATTTTGTGCAAAGAGACCATAAAATCTGACAGATTTTTAAAGATTTAAACGTATCCTCACAAATATAAAAAGCGGTTACTGTGCTTTGACCAGGTCCAAAAAGCTGCTTCAGTATCTGCACACTCTTAAGCAAGGATAAACTGAGTTATGGTACTAAATTAATACATGCAAAAGAGAATATGCTCAGAAATCACTGAGGACATGCTTCAGAAATGTAGAAGCGATAACTAAAGTCAGTCATAACATACTGAGGGGATGTTTTAGCTACTTGGAGTATTTCTTATTTTTGGGAGAACCTCTCAGGCTTCTGTTTCTGATGACACCATGTGCTGGTTACTCATTTTTCTTCTTGTGTTTCTGCGCCAGCATTTTCAGATCGACATAAATGAAATGGCAGAAAGCGATAACAAATGTGCCAACCGAAGAAGGTCTCCATCTGCTTCCTGCTCTCCTCTGCCATCTCGCCGCTGCAGCTCCACCCAAACATGGCTTCCAGCTGAATCTCCTCCCTGCCATGATGGTCACGCCGAGCAGAACGAGGACTCTGGGAGCGCACGTCGGCCGTCTTGCTTCTATGAGGAGCTCTTCTGTAGCAGCCAGACTTCCATCCCACTGGCTGGTGCCCTCATGACCTCCTCTGGACCGCAGACCGATGTGGTGAAACAAGGCTACCTGGGGAAGCTGGAGCGGAACCACAGGAGATATTTTGTCCTGAGAGCTGGAAGTCACACGGGGCCGAGTCGACTCGAGTGGTACAAGAGCCAGCAGAAGTTCACAGCAGTGGAGAAGGCTGTTGGCAAAGCTGCGCTGTTTGAGTCGAGCAAGCAAGGGTTGGTAGAAATAACTTCTAACTAAAGGCCTCCCCAGTTTGCTTTAACTGACACCATCAGCTAAAGGGTGCTAAACACTGAGCACACTGTTTATTAGCCACAATGATCAACCTGGTGGGTAACAAACATGCTCTTGGCATGTTCTGTGTGTTACTTAGTCTTTTGTAGCCATGTGATGAGGCTTTAATTTTTTGTAGGAATATGTGGCACCGTTACAGTATTCCCAAATGAGTGATGACAGATGCCTCTTGTTAATCTGGGCGGAAACATGAATCAACTTATTTACTGTCTGTACGCTACCTGTAGAAACATTATAATCTAAGCTGAACTTTAATGGAGTTGTACTTCTCAGGGTGATATACCTGCGCTGCTGTCTGGGTGTGAGCCGGGTTGGCAGTTCCAGGAAAGGCCACACGGTGGCGCTGTACGCCAAGGACCAGACCATGGTGCTGGTGATGGAGGACCAGCAGGAACAAGAAGACTGGTACGTCGCCATGAAGAAACTGATGGAGGAAGAGCAGAAGGATGAAGAGCTCGATGAAGAGGATGATGGGTATTGCACTCTGCCTCCTGCGACTTTCTTCAAAGAGGTTGGTTGAGAGCCTGGTTTCTTTTTTCTTCTTTACAAACAGATATAAATCTACATGAAGTAAACAGTTGGGTGAAGTTGATTTATAAGTAGACATTTAAAAAACACTTATGAATAACTTTCTTCATACTTCTTTTGACTGGTATTCAACAAGGCACAATTATATCATTATTATAACTTGTAAAACCTCCAAGAGAAGTAAAAATTAAATCCAGTGTCAGTAATACTAATGCAGGATAAGTGACAATATTGTTCAGAACAAACCTCCTGCTTTGTCACATGACAGCTGAGTCACTAATGCAGGGCTTCAAACTGTGTTTTTCACTGGTAGCCCCACGAGTAAGAAACTTGGTCGCNGGAGTTTCCTTCAATGAAGAATCTTCAGCAACTGGGGCCTCCAACAGCCAAATCCAGATCAATGGACCAACCAAGCTGCCATCGCCTGAGCAAGACGTCAGGTGAGTAAGCTTTTTAACTTCTCCCCACAGCCTGCAGAGGGCGCTGCTGCTCATTCACTGGGGACACGGCTTTGACCAATCAGAGGATGAAATGTAATAAATACATGAAGATAAAGTAAAGAGCTGAAAGCAGCAGCTGCAGTCCATGATTTTCTACACTGTTGACTGATTTCATCTACAGACATCACAGAATGTAATGTAGTAAAAATACAATATCTCTCTGGCATGTGGGAGAGCTAGACGTTCATATATAGTATTTTTACTTTATCAAGGATCCAGCACTGATTCAGAACATCACAGGCAGCAAGCTGTTAATCTGTAACCAACTTCTCCAGCAACAGATGCAGCTTCATGTAAGCACAAACATTTTATTGAGTGTGATGCAAAGTGCTTGGCTACTAAACACAGACACTGAATTTACATAGCAAAACATGAATGGCTGTCTGTTGGGGAGGAGCTGTGGTTTAAACTTCGCTCTCCCTTTGTTGGTGCACAGATATGTCCATATCTGTTGGCACACGATTTATCCAATCCGTGGCATTCGCGCTCTGTAAAGAGCAACCGTCCTGCTAAGATCTCCCGCTCTCTGGAGCTGCTGCCATTACCTCGTAGGGGGATGGTGTGCTTATCAGTGCAAGGTACTGATAGGTAACATTATCTGAGCGTAGTGTGTATGTGTGTGTATGTGGGTGTGTGAGCAGCTGCATTGTTTCTATCTGACCTGGCTTAATCACTCTGAGTTCAGTCTCTCAAGGCCTGGGACTGATGCTTGAATCCTTCTTTCATTTTCTTTAGATCAGCTCAACTCATACATTTTTACACAATAAATCGTGTGGATGTCAGTGCTAAGCTATCAGTGCTTTTACAAAATAATATTTACCAACAGTCACCCTGTAAGAAGCAAATGTTTCTTTGGTTGATTATATTTTTGACACTTTTTGTCACCCACAGTTTGTTGTTGCAGTAAAAGGAAATTTACTTTTGTGGAATGATGGAGGCCTCACAAAAAGANTGAACAGAGGATGTTTTTCTGAATCTGATGGAGAATCCTGCTGCTTTGGAAAAAGGACCTGAACTAGTTTGAAGAACACAAAAACAAACTCTGAGATGTGATGAAGAAAGTCAGCAGTAAAGCAGCTCCTTCCTTTACACTCTGAGTCCTGGTGCTTTGTTCTTCATAAAGACACATCACTGCTCTGAGTTCTGGTTCAGCATCATCATTTTTTATTCATTTGTTTTTATCATTCATGTGATACCAGCTACATTCAATGCAGCAACAACAACCAGGTGAAGTACATGCAGATGTAGAGGACAATCTTTATCCGAAAATCAGTATGTCGTCTGCAAAATGCACAGGCAGCTGCTGTTCACATCCAACTACAACAGCTCTGTTCTTGAGAAGCTGACCCTTGTACTGACAGTGGGGTTTCCTGGCTCCCTCATTCTTCAGTTCACACACAACAGTTTTAAACAGTGCGTTACTCTTTGTCAACAGCGTGTTTTCATACTGTGTTCCTTGACCCTGACAAATGGCTTTGATGCTATTAGGACTGCCAAGGATGAACGAATTTTTGTCTTTACAATAGTTGTTTTCAGCATAGATGCGCTTGCGTGACATCTCTGCATCGCAGTCGTCTGCAGTTATCTTGCCGCCGATGTGCTGTCTACGAAACTTTTCATAGCGTGTTTCTTGTCCCTGTCCTGTTGCGAGCCCAGAGACAAAGAGCAGCACCAGCAGCAGGAAGGCAGAAGACATCTTCATCATTCCCTGGTGAATGAAAAACAGGAACATTTTTTTGAAGTTGAGAAAAAGTAATAGCATCCAAGGGTTTACATCCTTTGGCAGGAACGCAAAAAAAAAACTACAGAACAAGAAACATGAAAACAACACATTACATGAAAGTCCATCAGTGTGAGATAATGAATAGAATGAATAAACACAATCAATAAAAGGCCATACCTGTTGTGACTCGATTGTACTGACTTCTGTTAATCCTAACGACGCTGCCTGGATGGGCCTGGGGTTCTCTGAGAAGAGGAGGC